>NW_028281284.1:452500-492500 GCF_059751285.1 Brachycentrus maculatus | reverse complement strand
TCGAGTTAATTCGTGACATTTGAGATACGTACCGTGCACAGATCAAAGAATTTTATGAAAACGTTTATTGTTTTCGAGCGACGACCTAATTGTATCAATCTTTTTGAGTTTTGCAGTAACTTGGTACAGTACTGGAGTAAAGTCATTGTCCAGATACAATATTTTATTTTATTTTAATTATTTGCTGCAAATCAAATATACAGATTAAAAAAAAGGATTTCATACGATATCTACGGATCAATAATCGTGATCTATAATAAACTATATGAAAGTGATTAGTCAAACGAGTTTTGCATCCCTTAGGATTTAAGATGATATAAACTTTTCATAATGTAACATCTTTAGTAGCCAAACCCCTAAACAGTTGAAGTCATATTAACATTAGTTTATGCGTCATCATCTTGATTATTACTAACTTTTTAAAAACTCTACATTTAACATTTTGCTCGATTTAATTTTCTTATTTGTTGTTATTATGTAATCCAGTTAGAATATAGCGATTTCTGATTTAAGAGAAACTACAAGCAAATTACTAACTCCAAGCAAAACTTTTTATCAATTTGAGAATTTTATATAAGCAACCGAAAAAAGCAATAAAATATTAAATTAAAAATTATTATTTACTAATCCTTATCTGCACCCAATGATTTTTGTCTTGATGACCTGCTCTTCAGGTCCAGTCAAGAATAAATATTATTCTGAAATATCACTCATAATGATTTTTATTTTTGTGTTAAAAATACGAAGTATTTTCCGACTTAAGTTTTAGGCAGTAACAGCACCAAGCTAACAATTGTAAGGTATTTAATCCACTCTATTTTCTCTATGCTGCTGAAATATGAGCCACGAAAGTAGCGGAAAGGAGGAACATTTACGCATTTAAATGTGGTGTTGGAGGTGCATGCTCCGAACCCCATGGACAGCTAGACCCACCAACGACTCCATTCGTCAGGAGTTACACTTAAAAAGCTTGAGTCTGGCCAGTGTCTGTACACTACGGATTCTTTAGTTCTTTAGACACGTTTTGCGTGGCAATGAGGATAGCCTGGAACCACGGATTGTGATTGGTAGCCTCGAAGAGAAGAGAGATAGAGGAAGATCCCCACATGATGGACCGATCAAGTTAAGGTTGCAGTAGGCACCTCGGTGGTTGGAGCGCCAAGTGCAGCATAGTCAAGGGATAACTGGAGAAGAGTAATTGCTTCGACTAAGGCCCCGACCCTCAGTAATGAGGAGTAAGACGGAGAAGAAGAATCAGAACATATAATAAAACAACAAAAAGCAATATATTTTATTTTATCTGACCTGTGATCGGTTTTTGTCATGACGAATGACGTTGTAACCCAGTCACTCATCAAATAAAATAAATTGGAAAAAAAACTTTACGTTTTCATTTTATCATGTAAAATGTAGACAGTACCACCAAGATTTGTCAGTACAGAATTCAAATTCTTTTTATTATTTTTGCTATATACTGAGTTAATATTAAAAATACATACGTGATATATCGTGAGTTAAATTAAACGGAAATAATATTTCAAGAGGTGGATAAACACGGCTCTAACGTGGCATATTACCATTCAACTACAATAGTCCTTGTTCGCCGATTGCAGAACTCCAATAAACAACGGATTCATGGAAGACACGCGCTCATATTCTCGATTCAAGTACAGGGAGTCTATCCGCAGCGGTATATGGAGCCATTCTCAATAGGTCGTGACAGTAAAGCAAGGTTTATTGTTTTATTATTCAAGCTAAGCATAATATAAGTGTGTTCATCGTTGAATCGTCATATGGAACTATTTCTTTACTCCATTGAATATTCACATATTATCGTAAAAGCAAAATATTTATGAGATAAGGTTATATTAGGTGACTTTAATCATAACTAAATTAATGGCAAATATAAACCTATCAGCGAAAGTTAAACTAGCAGTGTATAACAGAGTCTAGGTTCCGACCCTAATATATCTAAGTGAAGTATGGAATTGGTAGAAGAAGGATGAACGTAGACTGAATGCAATCAATAATAAATGCAATTTCTCATAGAAATATGCGAATGTACAGTCTCTCAAAGGAATGAAATTAATTTAGGTGTGTTAAGATGGTTTGGACATGTGGAAGGAACGAGTGGAAGAGAACGGTTAAACCAATTTATGAGGCGAATGTAGCCGGAAAAAAGTAAAAAAATGTAGCTGAAAAAGTACACGATACCCTGTCACTAGAGCCGTGCATTCTATAAAGGCAGAATATCAGTGCGTACCCTGCATTACTCGGGTTCCGTATGGAAACACGACCAGTGCCTATTTTGCCCTACTGCCTACCCTGATTAAAAGCTCTGTGCACGCCACTGCTTGTCACTCCGCAAACAACGTAACGAATAAAAATGACCTGCAAAATAATAATAATCATACAAGTTTACAAGTTCCGTAACAGATAGATGCTCGTGCAATGATATAAATCCAATCCGGTGTCTGCACAAAATGCTATAATCTAATGCTCGCTCGCGAACTAAATGTATGGGAAAATCGCAGAGCCGTAAATGTCAGGTGAGTGAATCCACTTTACATCGTCATGACTGTACAGCGCAAGTTAACATAGCCGAGCTTTACAGATTCTCCGAGATGAATCTGCTCTTCCCTGCTCTAGATTTGACAAGTTGATCGGCGGTACTGAGCAAGCGTGCTTTGAAATTACTGCACGAAATCTGAGCTATTATCGATAATGAGAGACATGCATTCTTTTTTAATATTATCTTTATTTTTATCGATTTAAGTACCCGTATTCTGCAATTGTGAAAAAAAAAACATGTGAGTACCATCCTTTATAGTATTTATTTTATATGAGTAGCTACTCACTAGTTTCTCACATAATTATGAAAAAGTACCACATATGTATTTCCAAACTATGTGTGTTATATGGACAGATGACCGAAAGTAAATTTACTAGTGGATTTAAGAATGATAAAATAAAATTCTGCCGCTTAAAAATGGTTCTAAGAGTATGTAAAATAGATACCTTGTATTCTGTTGATTCAGAATTTAATTACGATTATCATCTACCTACATATAAAATATATCTACTATATTCTGAGAAATTAAAAAAAAAAAACAAAAATAATAATTATTAAATTATTTGATAATTAAAATAGCGCCAATGTTTTTAAAATACTACCTCAAAGTGCTACACGGTGATTAAAATGGGGATAAACATTCAAAGAAGCTAATAATTATTTACTTAGTTTTTACATAAGTAACGATCTAGATATCACTGCGTCTATACGATGCAGTGCCCTATGGTCTCTTGTGTGCAGATAATGATAATAAGACGAGGAAGATAAGAATGTTATAAAAAAAAATAATTCCGTAAAATCAACAGGCAGCTACTGAAAAATATAAAGATGCTATGACCGAATCATAAATAAGACCTATATTAAAACCTCAAAATATTGTGAAACAGGCAATCGCCATGAATCTTCTTCGAAAAACATCTATAAGAAGACAGAAAATTGATGCAAGCCACAGAAAGATCACGTGATTCGAAGGCATGGCCTATGTGACGTTGTCCATGGTAGAACGACCTAAAACCCGAGGACAAGAAGAGCTGACCTCAACAGTCTACAAAGAATATAAGTAGGGACGAAGGCAGTAAGAAAAATAACCTATTTTAAGCAATTTTATTTATTAATTTTTCTGAGATTTTCCGAGAGAAAATAATAAGTGGTAGGGAGTCTAATCAAATTTTTGCTTGTAAAAAACGTTCTTACCGTAGGTAGGTACTAATGTTATTTCTCTAATTGCTAATTTGATTAATAACATGTTATCTGCGTTGAGCAATTATTAATTTACTAATACTCATTATATCAATGCTCGATGTAATATAGGTTAAGTCTTACATGCTCCCATACTTAGAGCGAACATTTGCGAAAACAAATGAATCCGATAAGATTCTAGCTGAGTGTAAAACCGTGTAATTCCGATTAGTACTTGTTTATCCAGTCAATACTGTTAACAGGTCTTCTTCTAGCTTGAATATCGTCTCAATGGCGATTATTTCAGAAACCTTTTAAAACATTATTTAAGTTAGATATGTTATTATTATTATTTACATTTTTTAAAGATTTTTTTACAATGTATTTTTATATCCAAGTTAAAATAGTGCATAGGGTACCACATTAGATGAATGCTGCGATAATTCAATCATTAATCATATAGAGGCAAGGTGATCAGTCCTGTATTGTATGTAGATGCTCATATGTAAAGATAGAATGTCTTTATACATATGACGTTGGTGAAGGAACTCAAAGTGAACAGTTGCATCGAAAAATACATGGAGTAGGAAAGGAGAGTTACAGCGATAGCTAGGAACTCAGGGTTCCATTCTCGCACTCGTTCAAAGTTGTGTGCCATGCAAGCTGTTGGGGTCTTGAATCTAGGATTTTGACATTTTAGATAAAGGAGTGGAATATATTTATTTGGATGCAAACGACTTAAAATGAAGGTAAATTCCGTAGAACGAGGCTATTTGACCTTTGATGTGTTACTTGAGCCCAGTACAAAGAAAAATAGATCTGTATTTGGTCTGCAATAATGAACGTATCAACATGATTCATTGTTTCTCTGACAGGTGACACTTATTGTCACAATACGTTCATTATTGTAGACCAAATACAGATTTAATTTTTTTTGTACTGGGCTCAAGTAAAACATCAAATTTCAAGTAGCCCCGTTCTACGGTAATTAAAGTTATGAGTTTTGATAAATTTTTCAACATATTTCCGTTTTTTTCAACAGCGTTATATTATTTTTTCCTTTATTTCTTTATTAAAGAAAAACATGTCTTATTAATATCCGCTATTTTTTACCATCATGTGTTAGTTTTCCTTTAAAAAAAATATCATAGCAAGTTTGTGAGCTTAGGCATCAATATATCCCCCTATCTCTCTCTGCCTTTTGGGTGAGGAAATGAAGAAGGAATGAAAAGTGCAATTAATTAAGAAGGGGAAAAGAAGCGATGAAGATATATATTTATAGTTCAATCCAAGCTGTCACATATATACGTAGCTTACAAATAATTGTATTTTTGTTTTGTGGATTTCTGAAGATTTTTATAGAAAAAACTAACCATTTTTTTAAGTGACGAATTATGCATATAACTCGTATACATATTTCTGCTTTCTAAAAAATGCTAGTTGTTTTCCTCACCTCCCGTCAATATGTTGCTACAAAAGTAAACACATAAGGGAAAGGGTTAATACAACAGGTACGATATCTCGTGCAGAGCTTCGATACGCAATCTGGACCAACAGCGCTGAAGAGGCCTTATCTCAACAATAACAGTGTCCGGATTAATAGAGTTCCCTTGCGGACACAATTCCTAGGCTCGGTTGTAGCACACAGTATCGTTACTCTTCCCTTAGATAAGATAGGCTACACGTGAACGGTGAACGGTAACAAATGTCTAGACGTAGCGAGCCTTGTCGTCGCTATGTATCGGCAAGTCAAAGGGTCCCTACGTGCAATATAGATTGAGGTATTTTGTGAACGTACTCTCCACTGATCGTAAGCCGATGTCTATCGAGTCACTTTTAGATGATAAATTACGAAATAAGAGATTCATAGAGGCTATCGAATGTTACATTTTCATATATAAATCAATAATTTTGTCAAATTCTGACTAGTATATATATGTATATATATATATATATATATATATATATATATATATATATATATATATATATATATATATATATGTATATATATATATATATATATATATATATATATATATATATATATATATATATATATATATATATATATATATATATATATTCGGCCCAGTATTCGTTAAGTCACAACTTAATTTACAACTACGTTTTACGTAAATGATTTTTTCTAAAACACCGTTTCCGATTTGAAAAAATAAGTTTTTCTTCGAAAAAATAATATGGTTTAGTAAAAAAACGAGTTTTTAACAGGTAAGGAGATATTTTTTTTCTAAATATTTTCTTTAGATAAAAAGAATTTTCAATATTCAATATTTCAATAAATCGGGCGTGGACAAACATGTTGTGACCTCTCTTGTAGTCTCAGGCGGAATGAATTCTATGTTACCGAATATTCCCTTAACATTTTTGACGCTCAACAAAAATGAAGAAGAATATGAATGTCTAGGCATTATCAGGGCTTACAGCCATCATAGGTTTGTTTAGTTAACTTTACACACGCATAAAATTGAAATCTGATCATGTCGTCTACTTGATTGGAGGGCATATACATACATGTATGCCAATTTTTATAAATTTTATGTAAGCTGGGAGCTAAATTTTAAATTAATTGAAATATTTTCAAGTCTTGATGATACTCGTATTTGCAAAACAATATACTACATACATAGTTATATGTGAAGTACACCTGCAAATATAAATATTTTACAAAAAAAAATAGTATTGTTAGTTGACCGCCAAAGTAAATGATAAATATGAACTATGCAATTATTGAAATACTTGTGTGCACATTCTTAGCTTTTAAGTGCTTTTACATTAATATAACATAACCAAGCCACACCAAAGCAAATGAGGTTTGTATCTTTCCCATGCGGTAATATCGTAAAAGACCAGGAGCGTTATTTGTAAGTATGTAATTACTTTTTAGACATAGAAACAATTACTTGTCTATGTAATTACCTACCTGCAATCTATGAATTGAGATTATCAATTTTAAGCTGACTTTGAACTTCAATATATTCCACATTTTCTCAAAAAATATTGTTATTTTTTTTACAATACGTAAACAAATTATATTTGTGTATTTTATAAAAAATTCAGGTTTGGAAATATACTATATAATTTTTTAGTATGGCGTTAACAACGCAAAATGATATGATGATTTAAATATTAAAAAAAAACACTTGTAAGAAGGTAAAAATATATGACGTTTAAAAAAAAATACGATATTTAAAAAAATATTTCCATTTTAACAATGTTAAATTCTTGCGAAATTTTTTAACCTAATAATATTAAAATTAGAGTAAAATTTTCGAGAAAATTAATTTTTTCATTTACGATTACAACTATTTTTCTTTAACATAAATTATACGAAAAGGCAAAAATACTTGTTTTTAATTAAATAATTGGTTAAGTGATCTTTAAATAGCAGATTAATTTACTTGCGTGTTTATGTTAAATAACCTTGTTTTCGTGTTTTTTCGCGCATAATTTACCAAATACTAATTTCATATATCATTACTCTAAAATAAATGATATCAGAAATGTTTAAAAATAACATATATTGTACTATTAAAGATATTTTTTAAACAACTGTGATCGTACGATATGTATTAGGAGATGAATCAATATCGAAGAGGCAAAGAATGTTATACAAATACACAGTGGTGTGGCGTTCTATTATCTCTGCCTGCCCCTGTGGAGAAGCAGCGAGATGGTCAGTTGGTAAAGTGGTTATTCACAATTAAATGGGAAACACATAACAATATCATTTTGTTTTGTAAATTCCAAGAGTTAAATGTTTATCTCTTCAAATTCCTAAAACTCAGTTCCAACAATTTTCCTAGATAAGACCAGCTTCCTTAATACTGTATTAATAATAGCAGTTAGCTTAAGAGTTATCTTAATCGCAGTCATAAGTTGGTACTTCTATCTACAATTCGATTCCTATCTTCATATATCTGACGTGTTTTACAACACGTGGTAAATGTAATAACAGAGTTTTAAAAAAATCTAAGAAAAATATTAAGAAGAACAAAATATGATTGGTATTTATTATACTATTTTAAGATAAAATTCATTTACAAGATCATCATTTCGAGTTTCACCATTTGACAAGCAAAAGCATACTTAGAAGCAGTGTTATTTTGATCGCTAAATACATAAAGGAAAGGTGATCAGTCTTGCGTTTCAGGTACCAGTCCAGGGTGATATTAAATAAATATTAGACTGAAATATCAATGATATATTTTTTTACCCTCTTGGGAATAGAATCCGGGATCTTCAGCGTGCTAACCTTTACACTATGAAGGTAAACAAATAAAGGACAAATTAAGGATGTGGACAGAAATAACTAACCATTTACTAAATCCAGCTCTGTAAAACTGGTATTTTTTATAACGCCCAAAAAAAATATGCCAATCATTTTTTTATCATATCGCCAAACCAGTTATAATGCAGCGTGCAGTTTGCAAGGCCAAATAAAAATGGTATATAACAGTGGCGCTACATACAGCATCCAAACGTTAAATACACATGTAATTTATTGTGATTTTTCAAGATGATCCTATAAAAAGCATTAAAGTTTTATTGACTTCAATTTTTGTTTTATAAATTCTTGTTCTAAGAATAAAAATGCATCGTAAATGTTATCATGGCATTTATTATTGTACAATATCAACAAAAAAATATGATGGCATTAAATTTCAAATTATTTTATTTTATATTATTTTAAATTATGGTAATAACATTCAGAAATGATAATTAATCAACTTTATAAATTAAACAACTTTATTTTAACCACCTCTTTTTTATTAGTACACTATAACCTACCCATTTCGACAAGAACCTTGTCATCGTCAGGGTTATATATATATTTATATATATATATATATATATATATATATATATATATATATATATATGTATATATATTTTAATTAATATATATATAAATATAAATATATATATATATATATATATATATATATATATATATATATATATATATATATATATATATATATATATATATATATATATATATATATATATATATATATATATATATATATATATATATATATATATATATATATATATATATATATATATATATATATATATATATATATATATATATATATATATATATATATATATATATATATATATATATATATATATATATATATATATATATATATATATATATATATATATATATATATATATATTAATTAAACGACTTAAAGGATAACGATGATTAATTTTTACGTGCAAATTTTTTTCTGTCTAAAATAAATGTACATAGGTGCTAAAATTCAATTTATTGAATAGAATTGAATTGAATCATTGGACACGTCTTAAAAGAACTTTTTAAGTATCGAGTACAACCACACTGAACACCATGCGAATTCTGAGAACAAAAATAATTACAAGATCTTAAATTAATACAGTTCGTGCTATATTACGTGATTCACTCCGAACGATATCATCGCTGCTCCAAATTTTCGATAATAATTAAAGAAATATGAGTATGCCTATAA
Organism: Brachycentrus maculatus; assembly: GCF_059751285.1. Taxonomy (NCBI): domain Eukaryota; kingdom Metazoa; phylum Arthropoda; class Insecta; order Trichoptera; family Brachycentridae; genus Brachycentrus; species Brachycentrus maculatus. The sequence continues at coordinate 483,221 of NW_028281284.1, read as the reverse complement.
TTATATTACGTAAAAAAGAGTAATTATATATAAAATAATAATATACAAAGAACTCAATTGAAGATGTTGGTATTTTTTACATTCGTTAAAAATAACAGGTATTTAAAATAAAATTAATGGTTTTTTTACTAACCGACTCTTGCCTGTTTTGAGAGATTTGAAGATAATTATGTATAAATAGGTATAATGTAGTTAATTGTAGTTAAAAATAAACATTTGGATTTAATTGACAATTTTATGAGAAATCAAAATATGTGAGGTATTTTATCATAATTTTTAGGGTAGCATTTGTTTTATGTATGTATATATACCACATATACATCGTCATCTTCATTCCCTTATCAGCTAAAATTTGCATAAGAGACTTCTTGATATTGACGCAGCTATATCTTGATCGTTTCTTACATGAAGGCTAGGTAATTGATCGCTTCAGATACCAGTCCAGAGTAAATAAATGGGAGAAATAATTCAAATTTATTTTGACTCCCCTCCCATTTGGAAATAAAACCGTGACTTCTAGCACAAAGCTAAACGGTTTCCATTGCACAAACAATTATGTTTTAGTTACACTTAAAGCTTATTTTTGATACAATTTTCACAAACAAGGGTCAAAGTGACCACTCTCCCTTTATGTAATGCATGATGATTAAAACGTAAAATCACCACCATAATGCACTCAAACTGCACGTCATGTGGACTATTAGACGCAGATGCAGTAATATAATAAGAAGAATTGCATTTTAATCGTGCCAAGATGCAGTTAATCACAAAACCTTGAACACCTTTAAAGTGCCATCAAAAGATACCAAAACATCGCGTTTCGGTTTAATAACACACGAGTGTAAATATTTCACCGGATATTTACGATCTGTTTGCTCTGGCACGAAGTATCATAAGTTTCTTGGAAAATTGAGCTTTCAAATTAACTATCTCAACAGTGCCGAAATTAATTACGTATTTTAAAAAAGCTCTTTCGATTAAAGTTAAGATCTACTACCTGCGGTGCTGTGCAAAGGAGTGTCATAATTTGAAATTATAAAAGGTAATGTGGTCACGCCATTGAGTTTTCGGCTACTGTAAATTATGAAGCAAAAGTATATATCCACCAACTACCAACGCGTACTGAAAATTAAATCATTTATATACCCTTAAATAATGAACAATTCTTTCCATATTTGATTTACCTGAAAAATAGTTACATAGTAAGTCTCACTTAGTTAACTCGCATTAAAAATGCTTTTCAACTTTTTTGAAATTACACAAAAATAGTTTAAACTTCTTCTTCTTCTTCATCATTTGATATATCAGGCTCGCCTTTATAGCGATGTATCTATAAAAAGTTTCACTATCTTCTGCTATTCGGAACATATTACCAAAATTTATTATTATTTTATACTTTTTTTGCTATGTGTCAAATTTTGATTGATAAGAGATATTGAATCCGTTATTATATCTATTGCTTTATTTTTAGGTATTAACCTTATTCACTTACTATTTACTTTACACTATATACATTCATGTTTAGGATGAATAAACTGAATATGCTATAAATCCTTGAACATAATAGGCATGGAGAATTTTCTTAGGCAACTCAAAGATTATTTTATAAAAAAAAAAAAAAAAAATCATTTATTTTAAGAAGAGAACCTTCTTAAAATAGTTGTAGAATAATAATCAAAGAAAATATAATTTAAAAAAGAAAAATTTGGCTGAAAAATAAAATCGACATCTTTTGTGTTTTCTCATTCATATTTTTGAACGTAAGCACCGACAGATATATTTTATAAACATCAAGATATTAATATGAAGTCATCATTCACATAAAATATTCATTTATAGGTCAATTCCTCTCGTACTGTAAAATATTCATTTATAGGTCAATTCCTCTCGTACTGCCTTCCCTCGAGGGGTAGAAAGCAAAATGCATTGTATTTTTAAGATGCATTTCCATAGATTTGATCAGTATGAGGGGTCATTTTAACCCGCATTCTCTTAAAATTATTAATGAAAATGCCTACCTCTATTTATATAAATGAATCAAGTACAGTAATATGGTACGACTTTTATATTTAATGTTTTTAAATACGTAGTTTTTTTAAATTATTTAAAGTGTATAATAATTAATATTATGTGTCTTTCGGTTTTTTTAGTAAAAATCTGTGTTAAAGCTAACTAACTAACTAACCATCACGCCGCTTCCACGCAGGGGTAGGCAGAGAGAATAGAACGCCACACCACTCTGTCCTTGCAAACATTCTTCGCCTCTTCCACGTTCATGCATCTCCTTATACATACCCGCCGATTGTTACGACTCCTAACCTGACCACTTTCAAGTATTTGGCACACCTGATCGTGCCATGTTTTTCTCGGTCTTCCACTGCTTGTTTTCCCAGTTACATTCGGCTCATAAATTTGTTTTACCATTCTTTCCTCACTCATTCGTTTTACATGTCCAAACCAACTCAACCTTCTCACCTTTCTGTGTTAAATCGAAATACTGTAATAGATAAACACAATTTCCATTCGTTTTGTGGTGGTAATATGGATGGTTTCTGCTAATATATAACAAACTTATTTCAGCCATAGATGTCACCGAAGAAATTTAATCGAAAATGATTTTGATTCGAATAATTAGGTTGCCAATCATGGGAAGAATGGTCAGTCGCGGCGTATAAAATGATCACTAAAACTAGGTTATATTAGATTTGAAACCCTTTTAATGCCCTTACTTCTAAAATTTCATCATAAAAGATTTATTAAAATCTTTTTTATGATATCAATAAAAATCTTAGTGTAAGACTTTGTTCTTAAAAGTAAACTCTAAGGATTGCGAAAAAATGATATGTTGAAAATCCTACTATGGTTTCCTTATTTTCAATATCGTTGTATCGTATTTGTAATGAATTTATATGTTTATGTCCACCCAAATGGTTCATTGGATACCGCATTAGATGGACTCGGTGTTAAACTATTAAAATCATAATTATTTGAAGAAGGGCAGGATGATTAAATAAATGTTATTCATGAAGACATATTTGTTACATCATTAAAATAAAAACTATGGTTCCAAGAAAATATCACTAATTTGAAAATGTGAAAATATTAAAAAGTTCATTAATACATAGTAATATATAATTATGTGGTTTAATATTTCAAAACACCCTTAGCTAAGTGACACATCACTTACTGCTTTCAACAACGTCCTATATCAAAAATAGTAAATTTTCAGTTGTGCGTGTTTTCGGAATGCCCAGAGAATGTACTGTATCCCAGCAAAAACGGCATATTTTTAACATAATATTTATAATAGTTGTTTTTGCATTTTGAGAAAAGGTATTGTTTTATTATTTTTTCAAATATACTAAGTATTTTTCAAATGGAGAAAAAACATTCAAGTTTTACCTTAAAAGATCTGTTGGATAATATAAATTTCAAATAGTGGCTAGATATTAATTTTTAATACATTTTATTATATTTTTATACTTTAAAAACGATCTCCTGAAAAATCAAGTTTTTTGAGTTTGATTATTTAGATATTTCAAAAACAATCGACTAATTTAATTTGACTCAGTCTACAAATTGTAAAACCACCGTGATACACAAAAATTGAATAGTCGAACCATTAGCGAGTTTTTGTGCGCGTACCTAATACAAATTGAACGTTGCGCATAGATTGCGTGAATACGGCTTTAGTGCAACAATAAAGAAACGGAAGTCAGTGGAAGCAAATATATGGGTAAAGAAATAATGGCGACGCCAGTATACGGATTGATCGTACTTCTTCCCAGCAAACTTGATTAATGATCATTGGTCGGTGAGGGCAAAAACGCCGCGAGCCGTCGTAACTCTGCCCTTTTTGGTTGTTGTTTCGCAAATAGGCGCTTTTTCATATTTTATCAGATTAACTGGTGGCAGACACTTTTTGAAAAGACGCATTTATACGTCTTATCGGTTTTGTGAAAAATTGTATAACTCTTCGGATTGAATCGGGTGGACCGAACCGAAAATTACAAGCGGGCGGAACGGGCTGGCGTACTGCCACTTGATAAATTCGTACCTCGCGAAGAATTCAATGATATCTCGAGGCTAAAAGCCACAAGTGCTGTTTAATCTCACGAATTACGATTTTTCATTGTTTGAACGATTTTTTGTGCTGAATATTCGACAAGTTAATGAGGAAACGTTTTGCAATAAATGAAGACGATTTCTTTTTGGTTACTGTATTTTCAAGAATTTCCTGTCACTAATATTTTTTCTATTATATGTTGATTCAATAAAATAATAAGGAATTCGATAAACTCACATGACAATAGAAATAAACCAGAAATAATAAATAATTAAAATGTCAAACATTTCTAAAGAGTTAGATTTAGTTACTAAAATTATATCCTGCAACTGAAAAAACTGCGAAACAGATTGTGATTTTTGTGTTAATCAATAAAATAAATAAAAATGTAAATATTATTTATTTCAAAATATTTTATCTTCCAAAGTTATTCTTGATTGCTTTGAATTTTTTACACAACGTTGTATTCAAATCCGTGTTTTTATATACACCTGTAATGTTTTTATCTCTGCCTGGCAAAACACGCTTTTTGACGGCAATGGCAGCACCATCTGTCGAACTAAACAGCAACACACCCAACACTAAATTTTGTCATAGCATGTGCTTACTTTTTGATATTTTCAATGCATTTTATTTAATTATTGTTTCATAGATTTTTAATGTATTCATTGCTTCGCAAGCAGTTAAATTAAATATGTTATAATTGTGTTTTCTTTTTCCTTTATTTTTCATTTAACCAGACTGAGCCATAGCAAAGCATGGTTATTAATAGGTGCAAAATATTATATTACTTGAGTTTTTTTATACAAATATCATGTTTATATTACGAAAAGAACATCTCGAGTTCTACTCAAGGCGTGTAGTTTACATTCGCGCCATGCAAGCATATTTTCTGTAAGATATGAAATCATCTCCATTCATAATTATAAAATAAAACAACACTAATAATTAAAGCAAACAGTGAAATGATCTAATATACCTACATACATTTGCAGGTTTAAAAAAAATATACATATGAAGGTCATTTTATCAAGCGCTCCCAAAAGCTCTGTACCAGGATACGTTTTTTCCAAATATTTTGACAAGGAGGTTAATGATAAATATTTCAAAATAGAGCTCCATTATAAATAAATAACCCTCAACAACTTCAATGGAAAAACGAGTAAACTAACTATTCTCGTCGAATTTTTTAAAACCGAGCACAATAATGTGCTTAGCAAATGCTCCAAATGGAACAAAATTCAGAAGACTTGTGATTAATACTAAGGCTGCTTTGAATTTTATAAACCATTATTTGGGCCGACACAAAGAGCAGATCATTAGTAACTGTCGCAAGGTGGGATACGATCACTGTCACCTCTGGGGAGAAATATTTACTAAACGGATTGGCCATATTTTGAAGTTTCAGACGTGCGATTCATGCTACGTGTGAGACTTTTTTTTACCACGCTAAAATGATTAATTGTAATAAAAATCGCGTATTTTTTTAAGGGACCGTGTTAATTTTTCCTTTTGTTAATGCTTTCGCTTAGCAAAGGGATTTATTCAAATGCAGGAAACGAAATTTTAACAAATAAATACAATAAAATAAAGGTTAAATACTATCAATAGATATGTCGGATTAAAACATAATAAATGAATTTAGACTACGATTTTCTTACATTTATCAACGAAATTTTAAAGTACAATATATAAATCGATGCAATAAGTAATAGTTGTTTCATTTCAACGAATAAGTTGACTAAACTAATTTTTATCTTAATTATTTAGATAGCTGGGTAAAAATAATTGAATATCACTGAAGGCCTAGATCTCAAGCATTTAAATCACAACGCGCTCGGCCACGCTCAGGCTGTTTATTGGATTTATTAATTTTATTTTTTACTGTGTATAGGAATGTATATTAGATTTTCTTTGTTTTTTTTTTAGAATATTTATACAAAAAATATTTTTAAATTTCCTATAATTCCTAACCTTTCAATAACTCTTTTCTTTTCAAAAGCATATAATTATTTTAAATTTAAGTTGTGACTTATAATACTGGGCCTAAATACCAAATCTCTACCTTTTTCCATGGTCACATTTGAAAAAAAAATTAATCGTCGCATTGGGAGCGAAAATTTAAAAGTTATTCTTAATTAATAGTTCAATACAAAGTAAGGCGTTTCATTATTTATCAAAGTTGTAAATAGATAGGCGATTAACGTCGATTAAATAAATTAGCAGTAAGAAATCTTGAACTCGATGGTACATTTATTCTTTAAAAAAACATGTAGGTAGTTAATTAAAACGAGAATAAGAATGGGTAGATTTTCCTCGTCAACGTAGAAGGTTGTGCTTTTTTCTATTATTTCATCAGCATGTAAGGTTGTGTTCAAATACTGGAATGTTTTGTATGTATATAAAATACTTGAAAGCACGTAAAAAAGTATGATTAAATTTAATTAATACAGGTTAGCTAAGGATACAGCTAAAGATGAGCTGGGTGCCGTTTTATTTTACTGAAGGATCGTATTCAGAATTAGAAATGTCCTCCGTTTTAGAAAACGAATTAAAAAATAAAAGAAAATTTATTTTTTATTGGGCAATATTATATCTAAAGAACTTTATGCTACTTCTAAGCTATGATACCATTTATAATGCGTGTGCGTATGGATGTGTTAATAAATATTTATGTGTTTACGTATTAAATGCATAATACAATATATTATAAAATCTATGACTTGAACAGTCTTTTGTACGAAATATTATGAAATATTTGTAGGTCTTTGCAACATCATATATTATGTCAGCTAGATAACATTATCAACTCCATAATGAAGTGGTTACAGCAGTTGACTGTAATGCTGAAGATACATGGAGGTCCCGGGTTCGATTCACAGGAGGGATGAAAATAGGTATTGTTTTTTTTTTTACTATAATATTTACAACATTTTGATTGTATCCAAATGCTTGTTCACATATCTGGAGTTTTTTTTCCTATTATTTTTTGACAACATATATGAAGAAGAATATAGCAGTCTTGAATGCCCAGACTTCCATATTCTTCTTCATCTTTATTGAGATGTTACAACAAAATAAAATACTACAATATTAACAGTGACAGTGGTAATGGAGTACAATCTGAAATAACTGACAAATAAAATAAGTATATTTTCAAAGAGTATAATTATATTTGCGAATTGCATGTAAATCATGCAACTGTTTTTATTATTGCAAAATAAAAAAGTATAAAGGTCTTTTTTTGACGATGAAGAATGTGGTAAAATAACAAAACATTCATTGTGTATTTTCGAGAGCAATCTTCAAATCTTCATAACCAGTTTCGAGTACATGTTTAATAAAATCATCCATTTCAAACGCTCGACTGCATGCGCTGAAGTAAATATTTGCATATCCGTTTCATAAACTCACAAAACTGCATGATTTATTGCTAAATTATAAACTAGACTTTGATCACAATACTCGCGATAAAAAAAGTACTTAAACGTCTCAACCCTTTAAGATGCATGTACAAAGATTCAAGTACACTGAAATCATCAAGTTATTGGGGTAAACATTGACAAATAATATTGGGGGTTACTTGCACCCCTCACCTAAGGGTTAGACTCAATCGTTTTTTACAGTTGGATGCGGAAATATAAAGTCAGTGTAAGGACATGCTCCCTTTTGTCGCCCTTATCAAACCAGTATCATTACTCATCTAAGGTGAATAAAAACTGTAGTGACAGAAAAGGGGTTGAAAACTATTTTATTTTATTGGATTTGAGAAAAATATATTTGAACACTTATTATTATTTTATTGTATTATCGAGGCACCTATAAAAAATTATGATATTTTTTCTAGGTAAAACTCCAATATTATTACGATGAACTTTTTCACAAATATTTTATATGTTGATTTTTTTTAATTCTTAGCATATCAATCCAACAAACTATGTGAAATATATTATGTAGTTCGTCAGTTATAATAAATGTTTATGTTTATATTTGACAAAGATTTATCCATCTTTTAGTATTTATTAATATAATATGCGATCTACCTAGTATAAAGGAGGTTTAACATAGGTATTTAAAGTAAAATTAGTACTTAAAATGGAAAATACATCATTTAGATATAAATGTAGGCACTAAAAAAGATAAAATTGTGATCAAAATAATTCATTTTCCAAATGACTAAAAAAATATTTGAGTACAATTCTGAACCTAAATTGAAAGGAAGGGTTTCAATTTATATTGCCGGATACTAACATATTATAGTTTATCTAAATTTAAAAATAAACATACTTTTGAATTTGTATATAAGTATTTTAATATGTATTTTCATGTATTTTATGTATTTTTTTTATTTATATTAAAGGTTGGTCACCGCTGAAAGTGTCGCAGGCATTTCGTTACATCCCCAAGACGTCTCGCTTATACGGGTCACTTGTTTATTGTTGGTCTAACAAAGAGTAGTCTTTAACCGTTTGCTGCGATAATAAGGAAAAATTATATCATTAATCTTGCGCGGAGGCACTGCGTACTGCGCGCACAATGGCTACGCGACGTGCGGGTTTCCTACAAAAGTTTCTCTAATCTTGGCGCCAAAAAGCTCTTTTATGTATTTTTTGTGGACATGCGCAATTTAGTACTTAGGATCTAGTTAAAATAAATAAATAATAATAATTGGTTTACAACATAATGAGTGTATCCAAATACTTGTTCACAAATCTGGATTATCTCGAATTATTTGGGATTTTGTTTTCATATTAATTTTTGACATCTCAGCACAGATGAAGAAGAATATGGAAGTCTGGGCATTTGAATTTGAATAATTCGAGTAGTGTGGCTGTCAATCATGGGTAGAATTGGTAAATGTTACACGTGTGTAAAGTGATCACATAAACCAACCTATGACGGTCCCCGTAAATGCCCAGACTTCCATATTCTTCTTCATCTATGTTGAGATGTCAAAAAATAATATGAAAAATAATAATTTGACCCACATATGTATTCAATTAAGTGAGTATAATATATTTTTGGCTAATCACCTAAAATTGAGTAACACGTAATATTTAAAGTATAAAATATGTTAGGGCAATTTTATTTGATATTATTCTTGTTCCTATTTACAATATACCTTTACTTAAATTCTCTTTACATCGAGGTAATTGTCTTTCAATATTCGAGTAATGAAAAATTGTTTTATTTTTCATTTTATACATGTACTTTTTACGACCTAAATATGACATACATACATTATATTTGACAAGGTAATGTAGGCAGGCCAACCATATTATTTTTTTAAATGTTTACTCTAATTTACTTTATTATTTTAGTTCACATGAACTGTGGCATGCTCCAAATGGGTAACTCTATTATGGTTAATGATTTGTGATGTTGCATTCTAAAATGTTGCACAATCGGACCACGAACCTAAGTCCCAAGGTCGGCAAACCGCTCTCTTAATCTGAGCCATCATTACTTATCTCCAATGTAGGATGTAATGATCACTATTCAATGCTTTGGGAAGCGCTACCATGTTCGATGTTTAGATATAGCGAATTTCGTGTTTCATGAACTAGGAAGTATTTTTTATCTCAAAATTCTATTGTACTTGTATTTCTGTTTATAAAACAAAGAGAGATAATATTGTAACAATATTACAATTTACCACTTATTGTTAACGGGATATTGACATGAATTATAACGCACCTTTTTTTGTAAGAATACAAGTGAATATCATAACGTACGTTTTATTAGTACTATACAAAGTAAATATCATAACGTACGTTGTATTAGTATATTTAGAAAGTTTATATTGTAACTTATGTTTCGATAGTACGAACATTAAGTAATTATCAAAATGTACATTTTATTAGTGCGCACAAAAAGTGAATATTGTAACGTACGTCTTATTAGTCCAAGCACAAAATAAATATTGTTTCGTAATATAGGTTTTTTTAGAACTTACATAAAGTAAATAGTATGTATAACGCTCGTTTTAATAGTACACAAACTCAAATTCAAAAAAATGTGCGTCAAAACGATGTATGATATACGTATAGATTTTTAAATGGTGAAATAAGGGAAGAATGTAAGGCTAAAATAAGAGTTTTCGATCAAAGTTGTGTTGAGATGGTTAGGAGTTAAGTGGAGAAATTACAGCAAAACAATTTTGAGGCGAGTGTAGTTAAAATTAGTAGCAGAGGAGGACCGAGGAAAGCGTAGCATGATTAAGCATTTCAAATACCTGAATGTGGTCAGGTCAGAAGCCAGAATAATAGGTAGGTATGTGTGAGGAGATGTATACATGTGGAAGAGGCGAAGATTGTTTGCAAAGACAAAATGGTGTGGCCTCTCTGCCTACTATAGTGACATGGTGGTTAGTTAGTTAGTTAGGTTGGTTTCACAGCGTATTTATGAATGGATCACAGACAGGGATGATGTTAGGGCTGTGTATTGAGCAGGAAAAAAATACACAGTTCGTAAAATTTATTTAAGTATTTAATTTTTCACTGTTATTTTTATAAAAATAAAATGACTGCATTTTGTTCATGTTTAAAAAATTCCTTTTTAAGCAATTTAAAAAATCTTATAAAACAATTTATATAAATGAGGTTTGATATTTACTTTATAACTTTTGACCAATTAAATAGAAAACCATTTAAATGTCTCGTGTTTCTCCTTCCTAAATCTAGACAATTTACTATCATTGTGTGGATCAAGAATACTTTTTTTATCATGTATATTTTCCAGCACGATGATTCGCTCTTTTTGTATGTATTATTAATTAATTGTATTGAAGCAAAATAACCTTGCGTTTCAAGCATCGGCATCATCTACACTACTAAAAAACACATTGAAAAGGATTATTCGTGTACGAAAAATATACGTTTTCTGTTTTGTTTCTCATAACCACATGACCTCGATCAAAAACGGAATAAGATTACCTTTGACTAAACTGTTTTTATTTTTAATTGAACAAAATCTCTGTCTTATTTCGGCGCTAGGTTTTGAAGGCATTCAAACAGCGCGTTCAAAATATAATGTAAAAAATCATATACTAATAAATTGATTATAATAACGTTCTAATTGCATATTCAGATCGTGATAAGTATTATGTGTGATTAATGCGATGCTACCGCTATTACATTTATAATGAAAATAATTTAGTTTTATTATAATTCAGCGTGACGTTTCGAAATTATAATTAATGATTGAATATTGCAGAAAATAACTAGACTGCATTGAAGTCTAATGAGGAAGGTACATTATTTTATAAATTCATGTTTTTACGTAATGTTGTTTTTATTGTACACCTTAAGGCGGGATATTCGATAGCCCGTAAATTTATTTTATTTTAACCTAGATATTTAACCATTTAACGTAATTGAAATCATTGATTGAAACACCGTTGTTGTATTGAAAAAAATAGTTTTTCTTCGAAATAAATATTTGGTTTTGCCAAGAAAAGAGCTGTTTTCAACAGGTAAGGAGTTGAATAAATTAAAAAAAAATCTAATTCCGATATATGTATCAGTCATATCCTCCCCTCTTCCTTGAACTCCCTCGCTTATTTTATATGTATTCGTAAAAACATATTCCACTCTTATATTCAAGAATTTGGAGCATAAATCAAAGGGAAAAAGGGTCTCTGCTAAATAAGAGCTTTCGAAATCCAATCAAAGATCGCTGTTATGAACTCGATCATAGAACGTCTATGGAAAATGTATGACCTCCAAAATTTGCTTGGTTTTATTGTCAATCATGTGTAGAATGGTGAAAGTTACACGTGCGTAAAGTAATCTCTTAATCAGCCTAAGACATGTCGTAAGCTCTTTTAATACTCAGACTTCCAAGTTCTTCTAAGGAAATAGTACTTTCAATATTATTATTGACATGTGCGAGAAATATTTGTATGATGTTGCGTACTCTACCCTCGGTATGAGTACAGCGTACGACAGTAGGTAGACATTGCAACCGCACAATATGAACCCATTCTTTGACATTGACGCGTCTTCCGAACCGATTTATTTCTGTCAACTTCATACAAACAGAGTCCCCGGCCTGTGTATTCGTGCGTGTGTGTGTTGAAGTATGTTTTGTAACGAGTATTGCTACAATTTATCTTTTTCCTAATGTCTTTTCACTTTCAATTGACTCTTTTTTAGCCGAGTCTTGAATGCATTATGTCTCTCGGCATTTATTGTATGGCACAATGGGAACTGCCATTATTCGTCTTTTGATCTCGGTTAGCTGCTGAAGCGGCTAAGTTTATGGAGTGCCTGCTTTTTTCAATTACTTATCTATTATCGAAGTTTCGATCTTTTCATGAACGGGAGCAAACACATAAAAGACCTTTCTTCTATAAATCGACTGCAATTTGTCACGTCTTCCGAGAGCAGTCGCGGGACACAATGATACAGATCTGACTCTTTATAATAATATTTTGTCAATATGAGTATTTTATAAATTATTTAAAAGTACTTAAGAAATACGATTAAGTGATCAATCAATCTAACTTTTCAAATCCTTTCAAATATACTCGTTTCTGTGGATTATTTAGTACATATGAAACATATATTTGTATCAAGGTGCATTTTAATACATTATTATTTTTAAATTCATAATCATTTACAATCCATATTATTATTTTAATTATTTTTTTGGTTGCTTCCGTAGTGTAATGGTCAGCACGCTCGGCTGCCGTTCTGTAGGTACCGGGTTCGATTTCCGGGGGGGTTCAAATAAATATAAGTGATTTTTCACTGTAATATTTATTCAATATTACCCTTGACTGATACCTGAAGCGGAGGGCTGATCACCCTTTCTTCATGTGTATACGATCAAGATAACACTGCGGTATATGACGCAGTGCCCTATGTAAGGGTTTTATATTTTTAAATAATTTTTTGGTGTAATTATTTGTATGTAAGAATACTTGTTGATTTCTAATTTACAGGTAAATATTATTAATACAATTTCTTTTAATGTTAAAAATGTGGTATTCATTATTTTTAAATCTGGAATTTAATAAATCACAAGATGGCTATACTATACTTATAAATTTCTTCGAAGATGAAAAAAAATATATGAAGATTTCAGCTTAAATTTATGAATCAATTGATTAAAATACGACAAGTAATAATATTAAGTAAATAATGGTGTAAATAGAATCAGGTAGTGGTCTCGCAGTTAGTATCGCGGACACTAGTTTAAAGTTCTTAGGTTTGAGCCCACTTTGACACAACTTGATTCCTATTTTTGATTTACGATAACACTGCGCATTTCTACATATATGTGAGTGTAAAAATAACACAAATATTTATAAAATTTTACATCTCAACATAGATGAGGAAAAACACGGAAGTCTGGATATTTACAGGGCTTATGACATGTCCCAGGTAACGAATCTATGGAAAGTCATAAGCCCTATAAATACCCAGACTACCATTTTCTTCGTCATTTAAATTGAAATGACAATATGTAAAAAATAAGTGGAGAAACCTTTTCTTGACAAGTATTTGGACACACTCAAAATGTTGTGAACAAATATTTTTATTGACATAATATTAATATGTGAATATACATTTGTCTATGTTATGTACGAACTTACATGTAAAAGCATTAGTAAAAATCAATAATGTTTCAAACATGATAATGCAATTTTATTCTAAATCTCAAAATTTTAGATAGATATTATTAGATGAATTCTGAAATAAAATAATTACATAAAGAATGCACATTATTCTTTTTTATTGTACCTGTTCTTAGATATTTGAAATATCAAAGCACGAATCAAATATCGATTAGAAGCTTTGGCGATGTTCTTCAAATGACCTTCTTGTCGGATCATCTTAACGAGCCAGGATTCGGTGCATAGTGCAGAGTGCAGCACTAATTGGGAAGCACTGCACTTTGTATTGAGTTATCTTCCGCAGCTCGCTGACCGATCATTATCGCGTAACACGACCGTGGTCTAACTAGCCTGCAGGCTAAAGTCGACCGTACTGACTGCGGCCGATGGACTAGTGTTACGTGTATGACACCGGTAGCTCATTCAAATGATAATGAATTTATATTATCTCTTAATGAAGGTCAGTTTTTCATTTTTATTTTTAGCATATTGTATAAAAAACATTTTTTAAACATGCTTGAATTTAAAATTAAAATATGTTTAAAATTACTTAACTTATCATTTCATATAAATCATAACAAAAATTATATATATATTTATATATATTTTTTTAATTTCATAATACTATTTTATCAAATATTTTGATAAAAATTTCTAATATTTCTATAATTCTATAAACCCTTATCCACACCCAACGGTGCATAGGGCACTGCATCATATAAACGCAGTGTTATCTGGGAGGAAAGGTGATCAGCTCTCAACTTTATGTACCAGTCCAGGGTAATATTGAATAAATACCAGAGTGAAAAATAACTTATACTTATTTAACCCCCTCCTGGGAATCAAACCAGGGACCTCCAGAACGGTAGCTGAGCGTGCTGACCATTACACTACAGAGGCGAAATTTTATATTCTTTAAATTAAAATTTATTTAGTTTTATTCCATATTTGTTTTCTTTGACCAGTGACCGAATTTCGTTGTTACCGGCATCATCAAACTTGTGGGAGGCTAGACGAAATTATTTGTTTTATACACAACAACGCAGGGGTTAAAAACCATGAAACCTGTGTAATGCGTACCGTAACTTAAATAATTTTACGTTATTTAAATCATTTTAAAATGTACGTGTTAAAATTAAAGTGGAGAACGCACAAAAACCTGCCGTGCAGAAATTGGAAAAATATCAAAAATATTCATTACGAAGCTTTATTTTTTTGGGTGATTCCATTAGTTGTTATTTGGGGTTGCTATGCAATGAATAATAAAAATAACATTTAAGATTTAACGGAGTATGTGGATTTAAGTGAGAGTATTATAATGTTTTTTAATTAATATAAACCCTGATGATGACAAGGTTCTTGTTCAAACCGGTAAGTTAAATTGTATTAATGAAAAAATGGTTTTAACAAAGCTATTTCATTTTATAAAGTTTAAAAAATATTTTTTGAATGATAATTTTTAGCACAATTGAACCGTTCAAGGAACATTATCGATATGATTTTTGAAATGGCGTTTTAAATTATAAACACATATCTTGTTTAAAAAATGACCTCGTTCATAAATCAGAATGAATTACCGTTCACAAAAAAAAAACAGGAAAATATGGGAGCTGTCTTCAATTTCAGATTTCAATTTTTTGACAAATCGTCCAAGATTACGGATGAAAGTTTATTAGCTCTGTTGAAGGTTTGATTATTTCGAATTTATGCTCATCAATCTCTCCGATAACTCAAAGGTTTACACCGTGGAGGTAATTGAATTCACCTTATTGCGAAAAATACATTGCAGGTTCTCATAATTATATGTAATTACTCATGTGAATATTTCCTTGGTTTTATTATAATAAAGACTGGAGAATATTTTATTGATTTATTTTGTATTTTTATTTCATCATATCCCATACTGAGGGCATAATTAACTTATATTTATTGTTAAAATTATATAAAATTAAAAAAAATTACATGAAATGCAATCAAATATGAAATGGACGAATGATGCGATGTATAACCAGAGGAAGACAAGTATTTCTAATAATTGAAAGTGGACAGGAGTCGGAACAATTGGAGTGTATGTACAAGTAATGGTTAGCGTGTTTAGCTACCGTGCTGGAGTTCCCGGGTTTAATTCCCAGGAGAAGGGTTAACACAAATACTTATGATTTTACACTGTGATATTTATTTAAAATGATGCAGTGCCCTATGCACCATTGGGGTGAGGATAAGGGTTAGAAGAAAAAGAAGAAGAAATGTATATTCATTCAATATTAACCTGGAGTGGTCCCTGAAGCGCAGGAGTGATCATCTTGCCTTCACATAAGTAACGATCAAGATAACACTGCGCCAACACCTTGCAGTGCCCTATGCAATATTTGGTGTGGATAAGGGTTAGAAGAATATAATTTCATGACGATTTTAAATTATAACATAGCTTTACAGACATACCTCTACATTTTGTCTTTTAAATATATTGTAGTATTAAAAATAAAAATAAAACAATTTATATTCTTAATACACTCAAATAACATACGGTATAATATAACTTCAATGATCTTTCAATAATGTTTAACTTATTTGAATGGGTTTTGTCACCGGCAAGAAAATAAGAATGCAGGTATTTTTTTTTCACCTACCGATGCTCGTAAGGAATGGGGGCACAAAGTACAAACCGCCACTCGTAATTTATGAGATGTGACGAATATTTCAGAGGGTAGGACAAAAAAGGATATAATGAAGGACTATTATTTTTTTTCTCTTCTTTTTAGCAACATTAGTCACGGGAACAGCTCTAAAAGTACTCATATTCCTTTAGATTTTTTTTCCTTAAAGCTAATTAGATATTTATATTAAAATATTTATAATTTTCTTTACGTGATACGAAATCGTGACTTTGTGTTTTCGAGGATTACAAGTCATTAATTCAAGGAATCGCGAATCGAATCGTATCCTTATAAATGTGTTACATTTTTTAGAAATGATTAGGATTCTGTGGATGACGTCAATTTTTCCAAATTCATAGAAGGTCAATGGTGATTCATTTTTGAGATATCCTGGTACCACTGTTATTAAATATAAAGGAATACTACTGTTTCATACCTATTTATAAAATTTGCCCATAGATATTTTTAATGCATCTCTGATTTTTTGCGTCTGAATAATATTTCTAATAAAAGCACTGTAAATGAATAATATGCTTCGGTTAATTTCTCACTAAAACGCGATATATTATTCAAGTCGGTAAAAATAGGTTTCAAAATTGATTAGTAAAATTTGGGGCAGTTGATTAAAATAATAAATTTTTTTCTAAATACCTTGTATCTTCTTGTCAATATTTTTAATTAAAACTTGATGATTCATATGCACGAGTATATATAACTTTTTACACTTAATAATTTGGTACTGTATCTAATAAGAATATAGTATTGATCATCGTTATTTGATTATTTTTCATTCATTTACAGAAATGTTCGAAATTCATTTGAGCCTTAATTTAATATTTAAAATCAATGAATATAACACAAATGAAATTATAAAATAAAACACTTGTTTTTACTACTTGAGTTATATATTTATTTATATTTGATAAATAAAATAAAATAAATATAACTCAAGTGGTAAAAAACAAGTGTTTTCTTTTATAATTTCAATATGTCTTACCTTGTTTTTCACCACAAAGTGAATGCCGAAACAATAAATAAAATAACACAGTTAATGATATTTATGATTTCTTATAATTTATGATTGAAATTTAATATTTGAAAATGCATTCCTTAAAAATAGTAAAATATTGTATTTGCACCTGTATCAATGAATTAATGAACATAATATAGTTTTGATTTTTAATCTTAAGAAAATACGATATTTTCACTGACACTCAATAAAAAATTTAATTGAATATCACCCGATCTCAATAAAATGGGGTTGAAGCATTCAGAACTAACCCATTTTAACCCCGGTAAACTTTCAAGAGGACCTTTTCCGAATCGTGACATCATAATGAGAGTGTTGTGATAAACCGCACACACTCCAATACACATATTTAATATTACAAAATGCGATTACCGCGGGAGATCATTCATAGATATGAGTGCATAAGGACGAAGCACAAAGCACACAATTAAAAGGTTCACGTATTGTGATGTTACATTGTTTGAATAAGTCCCCTCGTATTATTTACCTAACATATTTTGAAACACACCTCAACTAAAATTTACTAGATTTTTTTTAGTGAATTTTCAATGTTTCTTGCTGTAGCGGCATTCATATTTTTTAAACTTTGCAAAAACATTTAATGATACAATTCTAAAAGCACTTATAGAAATAGTGTTTATAACATTTTAAGTGTGTCAAAATTCTTGTTCACAAATCTGAGTTTCTCTACTTAGAAATTTTTTATATTAAATTAATACTGAAAATATAAACGCTATTTATGTGTATTGTTTGTTTGGTTCCCAGAGGGGGTCAAATGAATATAAGTGATTTTTTTCACTCCAATATTTATTCAATTTCAACCTAGACTGGTACCTGAAACGCAGGGCTGATCACCTTTCCTTCGTGTGTTACCGATCAAGATTATACTGCGTTTATATAATGCAGTGCCCTTTTCACCATTGGGATGCGGATAATGGTATGAACATATTTAGGTGAATATCTCAACATGAAACAGAATACAAAAGTGTGGGTTTGAATCTGGTAACAAGGATTTATACACACACGCTGTGAATAAAATTAGTAGTTAAATTATAAGCTTAATAAATATAAAAAGTCATCTCAGGTATCTCCTGGTACATAAAAAGATTCGGGAATAATCTTGTATACAATCGATAAAAGGGTCTTTGCTTAATGAAAAGCTTACTCAAATCAACTATAGACGCAGCTGAGAACTCACGTATAAAAGAACGTATGAATTTTATAATAAATTTCAAAATATTTGAATAATGATTTTTTTAACTTCATTTATCCGGGTTTATTAAATTCTAAAACATTAAAAACATTTATATACTCATAATTAATTACATTCCCTTACCAAAAACAAAATCCTAAATGTAATAATAAAAAAGTGGTTAAAACAAAGTTGTTTAATTTTATTAAGTTAATAAAATGTGCCACAAAGTATCTGCGAAAAACATTCAAGAAATGATTTTGTTTGCTATCATGGGTAGAACGGTGAATGTCGCACGTGTAGAAAGTATCAAAATCATAAAACATAATGACAGGTCGAAAGCGCTGTAAATACTTCCATGTTCTCTATGTTGGAAGTCGATAGAGTTTAGCGAAAACAGCATTTAGATTTCCCTGAATCTTTTATTAAATAACAAATAGATATTTCTATTTGCGTCTGTAAAAGCTATTTTAAGTCATGTTGTCATTTTGTTTGTGACTAAAATCACAGGTATTTCGAAATAAATAAATGATATGGAACCGATATTCATTACTAGCTCAGATCGTGTTACGGCGTTCATCTTCTTCGTCGATGTGTCGGGGATAAGAACCGGGTCGCCTCGCAAGGAGTGAATTGGCTGGAGAGCTTATTTATTTCATCATGATAAGCTTCGAGTTATGACAAATTCACTTCTAGTTGAATGCTGGTTACAGGTTATGGGTTACGGGTGAAACAGAGGTTAGTACTATGAGTCAAACAGGGATGAGACAAATTTAGATGAACGATTTTCATAAAAAAAAAATTGAAAATTTGAAAATAATTTATCAGGATAATAGCCGGATTATTATCTGTTTATTACAGGCTGAGAATATTAGTATAAAATGTTGTTTAAATCAGATAACCTTTTTTATTTTATTTTGTTTATTTCAAAACATATAACATACATAAATCATTTATACATATAATATTCCCGATGAGATTTATATACATATATATATATATATATATATATATATATATATATATATATATATATATATATATATATATATTTTTTTATATATATATATATATATATATATATATATATATATATATATATATATATATATATATATATATATATATATATATATATATATATATATATATATATATATATATATATATATTTATATACATATATATATATATATATATATATATATATATATATATATATATATATATATATATATTTTTTTATATATATATATATATATATATATATATATATATATATATATATATATATATATATATATATATATATATATATATATATATATATATATATATATATATATATATATGTAAATATACATATATGTATGTACATTTATTTTATTTTATATACATGTATTTTTAAATATATACAAAGTTAATTAATACCATTTTGCTATGAAGACATAGCGTTATTTATATTTCGTGTTTACTAGTTTACTATAAGGATCATAAAAAAAAAAACAAATCGTGCTATGCTATTCTTTATAGTACTTTTGAATTGGCTCAACCCTGGGAAAATGGTTTAAAATGTACAAAATTGATGACTCCGATAGGTCCGGATAAGTTGTGGGACGAAGTGAGCGTTACCGGATCACATTATTGAAAATATTATTTGTTTTATTGTCCGACGTGACTGATTATCTGAGAACCGCTGAAATTTATGGCTGCCTTCGCCTTAGTGTGTGTCGAACATTATCGCACACGGCTGACTAACCATTGCCCTTGAATCTGCAGTGTGCAAGATTGACCCAACAGGTTGGAGTATTAATCACCGTGATCATTTGTTATTAATTAATCTGCAGAGGTCTAACATTTAAATATTATTTGTTTTATTGTCCAACGTGACTGATTATCTGAGAACCGCTGAAATTTATGGCTGCCTTCGCCTTAGTGTGTGTCGAACATTATCGCACACGGCTGACTAACCATTGCCCTTGAATCTGCAGTGTGCAAGATTGACCCAACAGGTTGGAGTATTAATCACCGTGATCATTTGTTATTAATTAATCTGCAGAGGTCTAACATTTAAATATTATTTGTTTTATTGTCCAACGTGACTGATTATCTGAGAACCGCTGAAATTTATGGCTGCCTTCGCCTTAGTGTGTGTCGAACATTATCGCACACGGCTGACTAACCATTGCCCTTGAATCTGCAGTGTGCAAGATTGACCCAACAGGTTGGAGTATTAATCACCGTGATCATTTGTTATTAATTAATCTGCAGAGGTCTAACATTTAAATATTATTTGTTTTATTGTCCAACGTGACTGATTATCTGAGAACCGCTGAAATTTATGGCTGCCTTCGCCTTAGTGTGTGTCGAACATTATCGCACACGGCTGACTAACCATTGCCCTTGAATCTGCAGTGTGCAAGATTGACCCAACAGGTTGGAGTATTAATCACCGTGATCATTTGTTATTAATTAATCTGCAGAGGTCTAACATTTAAATATTATTTGTTTTATTGTCCAACGTGACTGATTATCTGAGAACCGCTGAAATTTATGGCTGCCTTCGCCTTAGTGTGTGTCGAACATTATCGCACACGGCTGACTAACCATTGCCCTTGAATCTGCAGTGTGCAAGATTGACCCAACAGGTTGGAGTATTAATCACCGTGATCATTTGTTATTAATTAATCTGCAGAGGTCTAACATTTAAATATTATTTGTTTTATTGTCCAACGTGACTGATTATCTGAGAACCGCTGAAATTTATGGCTGCCTTCGCCTTAGTGTGTGTCGAACATTATCGCACACGGCTGACTAACCATTGCCCTTGAATCTGCAGTGTGCAAGATTGACCCAACAGGTTGGAGTATTAATCACCGTGATCATTTGTTATTAATTAATCTGCAGAGGTCTAACATTTAAATATTTGAAGATGGGTTAGAAATAATAGCACGTTTGAAAAATCATAGCACGATTCTTCACTTGCATTCAAATATTTTTCATTAATTGATTCGGCAGTCACTTTGTGGTAAAATCTATCCATTTTTAATTAATGTTTTACTTAGTAAATACGGTGTTTGAAAATGATGCGGAATGCATCGAAACACGTGTCACAGTAGATTTTAAGAAATAGTGGTATTTACTAAGTAAAACATTAATTAAAAACAAATATTTTACACTGATCACAAATATATTTCACATTGAATAAATTTATCTCACACATTTTTTTAAAGGATTTCTTTAGATGTTATAGTCTTTACTTTATATATCTTTAAAAATATATTATTTAATTTTTACTTCAAATATATCATTTAAAATTCACAAATCCTTGACATCTTAATATACATATAATAGATTAAGAAGATGAATCTGAAAGTATAAGTAAAAGATTAACTCCCATCTGGTTTTGGCTTCAAAAAGTGAGTAATTGGGGAAATCTGGGAGCAGACTTCTAGTGAACCCTTCGCCATGATGACTATGAATGTTCTAGGAACTGGATAGGATTCTTTAATAAGAAAATGTATCCTTTAACATTATATTTGTGAGTTTGCGAGACAATTGAAATACTACTAAAAATAATATTCTAATTTTTTTCATTAATTGTAGAAAAGCAAAAGTTCTGTCGATTATTTCGTTAATAAAAAAATATTAAATCAAGTTTGTAACCGAAATTCGCTTGCTTTGTTTATCCTTATGAAAAGCTATGATCACATTTTCTTAGAGTCTCAAGATGGATCGTGACATCCTCGTAGAAGATCTCGCCATTTAGTTCATGAAGCATCTATTTGCTCTGCATTTATCATGAGAAATGAGACTGTTTGCTCTTCTTGCCGACCTTTGGGTGCAAGCCTAGATTCCTCAACCCTTTGACAACCTACTTATTTGAGAAAAGCAAGTATTTAATATATATATATTTTTACAAAAAAATTATGTAATTATAAAATCTTCTTCGTCTTTACAGATGAGGGATCTGTACTCAATCAGTGCGCATAGGGCACTACATCAAATCAATGCAATGTTAAGTTGATCGTTAATTATAGAAGGCAGTGTGATTAATGTAACAGTTCGGGGTTATATTTAATATATATAAAAGTGATAAATCACTTATAATTAATTGACTCCCTAAGTATGTGCAGATTGTATGAAAGAAAAACAAACATAGAATAACTCGAATACAGAATTATGCCTTTTGAACTGGAAACATTTTGGAAGGTAATACAAATGGAAGTGGATTATTGCAAATAATATTTTATTCTGTGATTATAAAAAAAAAACAATTAGTGACAATGTTACAGGAAAAATATTATATTTGTACAATTATTTACTACACCTACAAAGTCAAATTTAATGCGGAAACTTGTAACAGCAACAGAAAATGTAAATAGAATTAAACAACACATAGGTTTTATACATCACTGAGTAGTATTTTATCGTGATAGACCTCTCCAATTTTTTTTCATTAAGAAAAAAATAAGTAATGAAACATTCGATTTTACTAGTAGAGAATGGGTTAAATGTCGCTACTTAGTTTAGACATGAAATTCATTTGGGATGCGATGAGAAAGTGCCGATCGATTATCGACCCTGTGTGAATCAGTACTAATTACATTATCCAAGTAAGGCATATAATTGTGTCACTAAAGCATACTGAGAACGTTCTAACTTTCAGACCGTAAGTTCTCACGCTAATGAAACGTTGGATACTTTTTATGTTATAATTCGAAAAGTTTTAGTGTGGCTTCAATTTTTGATTGTGAACAAATTCGGAATTTTTTGTATTATTTTTTTTGTTGATATTTTAAAATAGAATATGGATAATATATATACTGGTAAAAAAAGAAGTTTGAAAATAATCTCCTAGTGTGTAAAATAATTCCGGCAAAAAGTAACATATATGCAATGAAAGTTTTAGTAAAAACTTATATAAAGCACGCGTAAGCTGTTTATAATTGGAGCATAGATATAACATCCAAAATTTGAGTTTGTGGTTGTTAATTATGGAGAAAATGTTCAATGTAACACGCGTATAAAGTGATCGCTTAAACCAACCTATGATAGGTCGTAAGCCCTGTTAATTCTCAGACTTCTGTATTATTCTTCATCTTCGATAAAATATCTTGAATTAAGTAGTAAAACACTCTCCTTACCATCCATTGCTTACTTTATGTAATACCACTTTTTGACAAACTCTTATTTGTGACTACCGGTTATGGGAAATTATTCCATCATCAGGTCATTAAAATTAAAATAAAATTATCACGAAATAAGTATTCATAAAAAAGCGGTATTACACAAAGTTAACAGTGGATGGCAAGGAGAGTGTTTTATTACCAGACCACAAACTGAGCAATGCTTTTAATATACAAAATATATGCTGCGTTTGCCAGCGAGCTAATTTTCATCTACATCTCTCCAAATTTATTATTATTATTATTAATATTTATTTTTATTTTTTTCTTTCACTTTCTTTTTTGTTTATTATTTTTAATTTCATTGTATAAAAAAAATTGTAAAACATATATGGCTGACTAAGTATTGCACCCACCACTTAGTCAAGCTGGAATAAAGAGTTATTATTATTATTATTATTATAAACAAGTAGTTGATATCCAAGTGAAGACAGTAAATATCATAATTAATAAAAAAAAATGCACCTTCTATTTTAACCTTCAAAAAACGCCTGAAACATCATTATCTTACCTTAGAACCCTAACTGTCCATCTCCTCCTCCCCTGACCCCTCCTCTCTTTCTTAAACTTGCTACCTGATTCTGCCTATTTATCATTAGAATCCTAGAATACTTTTTTGTCTAATTGTTAATAATTGTTTTTTAGTTTTTTGATAAAATCTATTACATCAGACAATAATATGTATTAACTTTTAAAAACGTCTGAGACATTACTATCTGTCATTAGAATCCTAACTGTCGATCAAACCTCCTTCCTCTAACTCCTTCCCTAAACTCCATTCTTCCTTTGCCCTCCTTATTATCGTCTTTTGTTAATTTATGTTTCTTTTTAAATGTCAATTTGAAATTTATGTTTTTTTAAATGTTCAAGTACTATCTGCCCACTGATTGCAAACGGCTATATATGGTATCAAACGTTTTGATCAATATCACTAGTCCGTCTGTGGTCGGTTGGAAGATATTGCTTTTTAGCAATAAGCCCGCCAATGTACTTTTTATTTTCTGTACATGAAGTTTAAAATAAAATAAAATAAAAATAATTGTTAACAATATGGTTACGTAATTCAAATATTCGCAAATCGGAAAAATATATATCCGTGCATTATAAATACACATTCAACATAACACGGAATAAATAAATTCAAACTCACATCACAAACAAACTTTAAAACCGCAAAGTAATCATCATAATATTATGTGTGTGTGATACATTTATTAAGCATGCGCAAAAAACCTGCCTTTTGTACGATATTTTTATATCCGCCTGCAAAAAATAGATGAACCTTTTTTTCTATGCAAATTTAAAAGGGCAACACGTATCTATACGTGAAGGATTAAATTTATGAGGTTATGAATAAAAAACATTATAAATACGAGAACTTGGTAATATAGTGATGCTTGACAATAATAAGAATGACCTCATGCAAGAACTCATACCAGGTTTATGTTCATAGACAGTATTCAATATGTTATGTTAAAATATTAACAAGTGTTATATTCATATTATTTTATGATGATACCTACTTGTGGGTGAGTAAATAAAGTTCATATTATTTTTTTACATCTCATCAAAGATGAAGAAGAATATGGAAGTCTGGGTATTTAAGGGGGCTGACGACCGTCATAGGCTGCTTTAAGTGATCACTTTACACCCGTGTAACATTCACCAATTCTACCCATTATTGACAACCACACTACTCAAATTCTTGGAAGTTCTATATATGTGAACCAATTTTGAAACGTTTTTCTTGAATCATTTAAACTTCACTAGAGACATATAATGGTTAAAAAAAGCTTTTTACTGAGCGGAAACTTTTTTATTAGTATGTGAGATCCGATCCTGGATTAAAATCACACACATGAGAAACGCCAGAAAATATCATTTTCATTTTTATTATTTAAGCTTATAATTTGACCAGATAATTTTTGAGATGTCAAAAAATAATATGAAAATAACTCATGTAATTGGAGATAATCCAGATTTTGTGAACAAGTATTTGGACACACTCAAAATGTTGTAAATAATGTTCATTTACTAACTAAGTTTTGAGTAAGTCCAAATACTTGTTCAAAAAATCAGGATTATCTCCAATTAGAAATGTTAGTTTCATATTATTTTCGGACATCTCAAAAAAGGTGAAGTAAAATGTTATACGTGTGTAAAGTGACCATTTTAACCAGCCTATTACGGTTGTCAGCCCCGTAAATGCCCAGACTTCCATATTCATCTTCATCTTTGTTGAGATGTCAAAAATAAATAATCATTAACTAATGTGAAAAATGTTTACATCACAAAATCCGTTTCATTTTTGTAGGTTTAAAGTAATCACAACAGAAAATAAGGACAAATGTCCATTTATACAATAAAAGTAACGTTATTTACAATATTATTTTGTATTCCAAAATTATATATCTGTTATTTGAGATTTATCTATTTCATTGAAATTTTATGAAAATGAATTTTAAAATACATTTTATTATTACTTTTGTATTTTTTAAAAACGAATTTTATAATCATCCACAAAAATACGCACTTATATGTATTATACTAACTATGCAAGGTACGCATATATGGATATTTGAAAATTGGCATATATTTTAATATAATATATATGTACAGAATAAAAGAAAAAATGGAAAGAATAAATGTGAAACAGTTTTAAACTGAACAAAAAAGATTGTAAAATATATCGTAAAGAAAGAAAATCTTACTTCTTCATATTGAAGTGAAAAATAGAAAAAAAAATGAATTGGGAAAGAGGTGATAGTTAGGTACAGATGTGAGCCTAACGCTTAAATCTGAGAAGAGAGTTACCTGAAATAGTGAATCAAATTGGTTAAAAATATTTTATTAGTAATGTAGAGCTGATATATTTATTTTTAACACATAATATTTTTTTACGCATTTTCGTAGTAAAATAAATATTCCCTTATTTTGTAGCCAATAACTGTGCTAAAAACACTTCAGTAATTTGAAATATAAAAAAATATTTAGAAATGCTTTAATTCGTGGATGTAAGAAAAATATTTATTAAAGTACTTCTGTACAATATACCTTCAATATTAGCGCGCATTTTTAATAAAATATTGTTCCTTATTTCAATTGGATACCTACATTATGTTTATTGTTATGTAACTAGTTTTCAACATTGTTGTAACCCTTTGACTCCAGTTTGTTTTCAAAACTCGATAAAAAAAGTATGGGCTAACAATGCGTTTTCTTAAAAAAATTATCCAAATATATAAAATTATATGTTTCCACATCGTGCCCAGAGACGACGACCGGCTTCTGGCACTGCCGATCGCATACGGATTGTGAGTTCCTTAAGCTGCCTTGGACTTATATCTCAAAAGGTAGTGTTAATTTTGGTGTCATTATATTTTATGTAAATAAAATCGTATACTTATATCATTTTCATGCGTTTTTAAACTAACGTTTTAATTTTATTTATTCATTAAAAAGAGACTATAAGGATAGTCTAAGGAGATTTAAATAAAATTACATATCGTCTCAAAATTGCATCGAAAATATATGCATAAAAAGTGTTGGACGACAGGTTATGTTTATATCCCAGAACGTCAGAGTACCTTCGTACAAAACTGCGTTGACGGGGAGTGAAAGGGTTCGGATACATTGTTGCTAAATTTAGTGCAATTTTATACTAAGAACCGGTTGGGTTAAGATATAATGCATTCAAATAAATGTTAGGTAACTAAGTTAACGTTCATTGTGAAAATAATAAACCAGATTAGTGCATTATTCCATTTGCCTTCAGCCAGCTCCAACTCAACTAAGCCATCGATATCAAAATTAAGTGCTGCAATTAAGATGCTCAGCTAGGATCTAACTAACAGCAAGTAAGAGTAATTAAAATTATTTCAGTCGTTAAGATTACTTAAATGTTCTGATTTTGTGTCGATGGCGATCGGGTTTAATAATTGAGCTAAGTTAAACGTTACTTATTTTATTTGCGCTAAGTATATCTTTTACTATCTCTGTTTCTCTTAACCGCACCTATTGCATTTATCATGGACATTGGACTGATGTGTGGTTATCTTGCTTAATTTATAATGGTTACATTAAGCCATGGTTATTCACCCTTAATTTTATTTTTTATTATATTACCACATTTTGAAACCATTTCTGTGACTTCTAGATATTGAAATAAGATAACTATTATGAAAAGCATTAAATGCAGAAATAATTAAAAAAAAATTTTACTGTAGAGATTTAAACTTTTTTATGTCATTTAAGGAACGATTCACTTACATTCTAGATATATTAAAGTTATCCGTACAAGCAAAGTAAAAAAATCAAGTACTAACTGGCAATAATCATAACTAATTCTTTTTTCTTCATTTTTTTATATGAAGCAGTAATATCCTTTATCGTCTAAACGCCTTCATTTTTATCATCTGTTTTGCATCAATTATAACCCACTGCTAAATGAAAGAATCTTTGACGCAAGACTGAAACCTTCCTTTCTTATATTTATTGATCAAATTAACATTATGTGGATTTATTGCAGTGCCCTATGGACCATCTGAATGAGAACATGGATAAGAAATAAAGTACCCAACATAATTTGAAGATTAGTTGAAGATCCACCTTAAGTGTTGTATTATTTTCAATAATTTAATAAAAATCACACTTTTTGTATTCATTTTAAATCAAACACAGATTTTTTTAATCTAAAAGTTGTATTTTATTAACATAAACACGAAATAAATTAATATCGTGACAATTTTTTAGCCTAGTTACGGCATTTTCAAACGAATGCCATAACTAGATAAAACAATTGTCACAATATTAATTTTTTATGTGTTTTTGTTAATAAAATACAACTTAGTAGACTCAAAAAATCAGTGATTGATTAAAAATTAATACATAAATTAAAATGGAGTTCTACAAATTAAACGCCAAATCAATAAAAAAAACACACTTGATAAAAAAAATTAAGCGTGCAAAGTTGATTGTTAAATAAGTGTTATTTATATTTTTTTCTTCATAGTTTCTCTTTTAATTAAATATAATTTTTAAATTATGAAAAATTAACATAATCAAAAAAAATGAGACCAAACTTTCATTACTAAGAACCACATCCTCTTCGAATAATATTAGTACATATGTATTAATATATTCATATATACTTTTTTAAAAACGGGAAAATATCACATATTTGAATAAACGCTTATTTCAGAATCAGAAGCTTTGAGTGTACATCGCAATGCCAAATGTCCAGCAAAGCAGAAGCTCTGGTCAGGTTGCGCGCTTTCTAATGCGTTGACATCTCACAGAACTTGAATGCGCCGCGCTATAGCGAGTGAACTTTTACAAGAGAAATTACACCAGTCTCGTATTTTATTCTTATCAAATCCCTTATTAGTATTTGGTTTATGATTTTCACCATCTTTATTAATGTAATTAATAGTCAGGCTCTATTCAAACTTGTTTAATCGATATTTATCGATCAATTCATGACATGTAACGTATCTACATGTGGTCGTTTGAATATAAGTAAGTTTTTGTTACGGAATTCGAGAAAATATTATGTTTTATCAAGTGCTTTATGTATGTGAATGTATTTATAAGGTAAGTTATTAATTACAAAGGTTAAAGCAGAATGCCGGCGTCTTCTGTCTAAGACAAGGTTGGTCATTATTAAGCGACTGGTTTCTCAAGATAAAGAAATAAAAATATACTTCGTTTATTATATTTTTTCATTGAAATGAAAATTTAACCTGTTTGAAGATTTCTATATAGTAAAATATCATTTTTCTTAAAATGTAACTCATACTTATTTTTAACACTTTTATTTATTTATTTTTTCCAGCCGTTAAGCACATTGTCATATTCAGTTATAGATACGCACTAAACTTAAAACAGCTTTTGTATATAATTCATCATTATAATTTAATTATGTTACCTAAGTTAAATACTTAGGTACATACTGTCTAACCATCACGCTACTTCTCCTCAGTGGTAGGCAGAGAGAATAGAACGCGGCAATTTTCTCATACATATCCGCCGATTAAAAAAAAATGTATGAGGCAAATATGAAATGAAATTTTGATATGTTCAAGTATTTCAAATGCTAGAAGAGGGTCAGATCAGGAGTCGAAATATTACGTTCAAAGTTAATAAAATAATAATATTGGATGATTTATGTACCATTTTCGTAAAATTCGAACAAACCTCAAGGGCACTTATCTCCCTTCAGTATGTAAAATTACCAATATTTTATTTAAATTCCTTCCTTTTCGATGATTTACGAAATTCATGTCAACATGGTAACAATATATATAGTAATATTTTAGCATCATTCTTATATTTGGGGTTATTTATCTCCCATCTAATCAATTTGTTCTGCATAACACACATCACCCGAATGTTGAGGACAATAACACATAATTGCAGCAGAAAGCATGACCGCATCAATTCCCTATCAAAGAGCTCTTTGTGTGGATCATATTTTCAACAATATAAATATACACAAACCGTCAAAACAAATCGACATCTCTGAAATCGAGGGTCACGCAGTAACACTCAAAGAATTGAGTAGTACATATAATTTTTTTACTTAACGTTTAAAAAATAACAAATAAGCTTTAAGTGTGTTGTATTTTTAAGACAAACATATCATCATATACTTAATGTCAATAGTCAAAGTTACGCAATATTTATCAATTTGTTTAACTTTTTCCTTTTCTGGTAAGAACATAATGATAGTAAAATGTAATCATTTTCGATTTAAATATAATATTTCTAGAATGTTGCCATTAAAAATGTAATTGTAAGTAAAAAGCAAATACATTTTTAATGGCAACAAAAATGTATAAAATACTTTTCATCTTAGATTATCACACCAATTAATATATTAATAGTTTTTGACCAATTTAAGGGTAAATTTTCGCATTATGGTGTTGTGCTTTAACCCTTTATATCCGAAGTTTGTAGAGTTTTAA
>NW_028281284.1:150000-270000 GCF_059751285.1 Brachycentrus maculatus | reverse complement strand
AAACAAGAGTCATCGAGAGGACCAAACCTGAGATAACACTCGCAAACTATGTATTCGTATATAAAATCAAAAGAATTTTTTTTTGTAAAAAAAATATTCGTTACTCTCTCACATACTCGTAAGATATTCAATGTTAGAGTATACTTTGAATAACGATAATTATTGAAATAAAAGGAAGTACGTATGAACTATTGAGAGTATTTTTCTTCCAAGAAAACACAAATTTAATGCGCATACAAAAGGCATAGATTAGTAGCAGAATTAAGTATTGTATAATTTCTCTATTTCAAACATACGATTCGCTATCAGCAAACAGTGACTATATAATAATTGGTACTTTTATACGATTTCATACAGCAGATTGCTGCACTATACGTTCTAGAATCAAATAATTTTATTATTTATGTAAATTATATTAATAAAATAAACTTTACGTTCCTTCGCCATTCTATGAGCGCTTTTCACTGGTACAATTAAAAATAATATAGCATTTCCAGATTGAGCATCATTTGAGGCAATATACTAATTGATTTAGTATTTATTTGGTGCAATTTGATAATTTTTCACTGCTACGGTGGGTGGGCTTTGAAATTTACTTTTATTGATGTGTGAATTATTATATGTGTTTAATAATATAACAGGAATTTTTATATCACAAAAGTGAACGAAATGGACTGCGCTCAAATAGCTTATAACCTTGGAAAGTAGATAAATTTTAAAGAATTCAAAACATTTTATTGCGTAATTTTCTAATTTACGTAATAAAATATAACATATTTATTTTGTACATGACACTTTTTTAATGTTCTATGCATTCATTTAAATTTACGAATAAAAAACTGTTTTTATCGAGTTTTTATTTACAATCAAATTTAGTAAATATCTCATTTAAGGAAGCATAGGCAAAACAGGAAATCATGACGTCGGTAATGATGCTAATCTGATGATGTCGGTAACAACGAAATCCAGTCACTGGTCAAATAAAATATATTTGGAAAAACTTTATACATATGTAGGTACATATTTGATAATACAAAATTGGAAATTTAATAAAAACAGCAACAACAAAAAAGTAGAATAAAAAGGGATTGGGTCGTAAAATGTTTCATATAGCTTTATTATTATTATTATCCTTCAATAACATACAGTTTAAAGTGTATTAAGTGTTATTGAGAAATAAAAAAACGTGAATTAAAGAAAGATTGGTCACAGCAATATTTAGCATAGACGGACGATTTCAAATTGTTTTATAGAAAATTCTGCATTTTTATCTATAATTTCAACGTTGTGAATCTAGTTCATGATGTAGAATTTTCTTTAAAATTTGTCCCCTTGTTCCGTGTTACCACCGATATACATATTAATACACATCGTCCTTCTCTTGACTAACGGTCGTAACTGCATTTGGTCAAATTTTCTAAACTGAGAGTATTTTTCGTGTTTACCATTATTATCAGTAATTCCTAACTTAAATGGGCAATTAAAAAAAATAAGATTGAACATTTTACGTTAATTTATTTGTAATATTTAAAAATAGAAACTTTTTTAAATAGTTAATTAGGTTTTTTTATTGTACTGACATTTCTTAGTGGAACTGCATTTTATATAATAAAGTAACAACAATGTATTTACAACATTTTGACTGTGTCCAAATACTCGTTAACAAAATCTTGATTATCTCCAATTACATGAGTTATTTTCATATTATTTTTTGGCTTTTACGGGGCTGACGACCGTCACTTTAACCAGCCTATGCTTCCATATTCTTCCTCATTTTGATGAGATATCAAAAAATAATATGGCAATATTTTTTCCATATAAGTATATGTTAAAAGAAAGAAGAAAACATTCATGAGTATACGTGTAGAAAAATAATGTGGTTATTTATTACTTATATACATAAAGAAGTTTTAGTTTGATGTTGCTGATTTTAATTTGGCACTTTATACTACTTTTTAATAGATTTATATTATCCACTGACACTTCGTGATGGAATTGCATTTTTAATTTATTATTAGATTAAAACCAATATTTTCAGCTTTTCCACTTTTTTATTTGACCAGCGACCGGGTTTCGTCGTTACCGACCTGATGATGTCGGTAACGACGAAACCCGGTCGCTGGTCAAATAAAAAAGTGGAAAAGCTAAAAATATTGGTTTTAATCTAATAATAAAAAAAACTTTATACTACGTTTAGTTTAGTTATAAAACGTTTAGTTTCAATTGATTTCACGGTACCATAAATTCTCAGTCCATCAAGCTAGATATTCATTGCCTCATGTGCAAAAATACGATTCATCACAGTGAAACAATCGTTATTTCGTAATAATTACGACATGTCGAACATATAATTTTCTTTACGTCAAGTGCGTATAATATATCTGGGCAAATAAATAAATCAAGCCTTCAGTCTTGAGCAAAAGGCAATGATGGTTAACTTATTAAGCGCAGTTTACAAAGCACCCACATCACAAGGCGTTGATTTACCATAACTACGATCTGCTCCCCGCTTAGTATTCTCGACAAGTGTGCCGGCCGGTCGGCCCTTTCAGTTTCAGCGGTATTTAATATTGTCAACGCGATTTGTCCGGATCGGTCGGCTACCACTGGAATTGTAATAACGTATCGTATAATATGACCCATCGAGTTCCATCAGAGCTAGGCTATTGAGTAATCTACTAGTGAAATAGATTGATATTTCGCATTTTTATCAAGACTGCAATGTAAGAAAAAATACAGCGGCTACAGTTTGATAACTTTTTAGGTAAAACCTAAAGTTTTTTTCTACATTTGAAAAATATTTAGTATATTTAAAAAAATAATATAACAAACCTTTTCTTCAAAATGCAAAAACAATACTTTCTGCCCTGTAGAGGGTAAATATTAAGTTTAAATTATGCCGCTTTTGCTGGGATATAGTACATTTTCTTGGCATTCATGACATGCACAACTCAAAATTGTCGATTTTCGATTTATTACGATTCTTGAAAGGAGTGAGTGATATGTTATGTATTATGGTTGATAATTTTCGATTACAACTTATTTAATTAGATATCTTACTGAATAAAGCTGTTAAGTAATGCTGAACTTCTAAATGTTATTTACATATAAAATTAACATTAAAAAAATATTTAACATGTCTTGCATTTTGTTTCACGCATACTTTGATAAATTTTCCACTAAACACGATGACAGTTGTTAGGATAGTAACTATCTTCGTGTACCTGCTATTGTGGTTGAAGTCAATTACTGTTCAACTTGATATATTTATGAGTAACTGCAGAGCTTCTTCCTTATTGTAAGCAAGGTGGCAAATAACAGTAGATGCGTTGAATGAGAAATTATTCATGTAACAATTTGACCTCATGGAGGAGAATCTAATTATCTTTATGGATTTATTTTTGGTCGTAGAATATAATGAATTTCTAAATATGGGGTTTAGTTCAGGAAATACTTTGGTATTAATAGGCAGGAATTAGAAATTATTGGCGATGTTGATCAAGGCTTATTATAATTATTAACGTTTTCTCTCGTACAGGTGGTTTTCTATAATTTATTTATTTTACATTAAACAAATATAACTTTATTAAACAAATATTTAAACACTCAATTTAAAACACTGTTTTTTTTTAATCTCACCAATGATTAAGAAGAATGTGGAAGTCTGGGCATTAACAAGGCTTACGACCATCGTAGGCTTGGTTAAGTGATCACTTTACACACGTGTAACATGAACCAATTCTATTATTTGAGAAGTCTAAAAATTAGAATAAGAGAACATCGTCGTGGACTAACAATTAATCATTTTTTAGAATTTGCAAATCATATCTTGGAAACTATCCACTCATTTGACTCTCATAGACTTAAATTATTACACTCTTTTATAAGTAAAGGTCAAGTGATGAATAATTTAGAAAATTTAGAAAAAAATAAAAATTTATATTCAGATAAAACGTTAATTAATAATTATTCTTTTTTAAACTACGTAACCATTATTATCAATGTTTCCTTTTACAAAAAATATTTTTCCTTAACCCCCCCTTCCCTATATTTATTAACCTATATATACCCCTAAATATTTTTTATTCCTTAGTTTTAATTTTTACCAGAAGATGAAAACGTCTGTAAGATTTCGAAACTAGTCGTATATATAAATAGAACTCATTAAGTGGTATATTCAAGTGTTTAATATATTTTTTAAATTAACCAATTCTACATATGATTGAAAACCACACTACTCAAATTCCTGAAACTTCTAGATATATTGATCAATAACTCCTAGTTATACATAACAAGATTTGTGAACAAGTATTTGGACATACTCAAAATGTTGTCAAACTAATTTTGTCGTTTTATTGGAGTCCTACTAGAATTTATTATTTCAAGGCACATCATTGACAATCGAGTGAAAACTAAAAAGGCAATTATTCCACATAATTGTTAAAACAATAAAAAAATTGTTACTTTACTTTACTTTAACATTATCCTTTGAACGTCTTTGATATATTACAGTCCAAAGTATTGCTTTTAAATGAGTATATATATCATCTTTTAATAGAAATAACAAAACTAATATGGCCTTTTTCTCAAATAATTTTATTTTTTCGATTTAGATAAAATGTTTTTTAAAAATGGACAATATTTGCGCTTTGTATTTTTTAAATACAAATGGACCATATAGAAATCAACAAGTTATTTTTCTTAAATACCCTAACTTATGTTACTACATATGATCTCTGAAGGTTTAGAAACTGACACATATCATAATCATATAGAAAGCGTGTTTTTGCTTAATACAAATATTTGCAGCTACAAAGTGCCAACATTTATTATCAAATCTCTCTTACATCGCAATCCTATTAGGTATTGGGTACTGTATTTAGTCGGAGTTATATAGCCAGCGTTATAATGAACTAGGCATTTATGATCCCATTTACCAGTTTAATCAAAAACGAATCATACAAGATTCATTTATGGTATCCGCACCTAACCTAAAGGAAAATACTGAAGACGATTTAATTATGATTAATTAACGCAAAACTGATTACACTTCTACCGATCTCTTTATAAATGGGATATCTTCTCGTCTCGTATTGAGTTTATCGCAAGCGAACAACTGTAATCCTATAAAATGAATCTGTCTGATCGATTCACCGTGAAAGCAATAAAAAGTTTAAAATTCCAAAGCTCTAAGCTCGACTCGTTCGAGATTAAGGTGAATAGGATTTTTGTAAATACTGACCTCTATCTGCTTCCAACAGTGTATGGGGCACTATGTCAATCACATGAAGCCAATGTGATCAGTTTTACGCTCGTGATTATTGCATATAGAAGTGGAATATAAGTAACTAACTTATCATCACGCCGCATCAGCACGGTAGGCAGAGAGAATAGAACGCCACATCACTCTCTCTTTGCAAACAATCTTCGCTTCTTCCAGGTTCATGCATATCCTAATACATACCCGGCGATTATTTTGACTCCTAACCTCACCGCTTTCAAGTATTTGGCATACGTGATCGTGACAAGTTTTTTTCAGTCTTCCTCTGCTCCTTTTTCCAACTACATGTATTTTTATTTGTACATATCTTAATAAAACTAAATAAGTATTGCAACTACAGCTATATCCTTATGCCAGATTATGGAATAAACTATTGTAGACGTTTTGTGGAACAAACTTAGAAAATGAAAAATTTGGCAGATGCACCACTTTGCCATTGCACTACCGATATATACAGGTAGCTATGATTTCGTCATTAGCGATAGAGAACAATATTGTGAATGTAATGAAGGAGGTAATTTGCTCTTTAGAATATATTTTTACGCCTGGATTGTGTACTATACATTGTTAATATGTTCAATGATTGCCTTGATACTCAGTAGAATAGATGAATTCTTTGCACGATCCTCATGTACCCGTGTTCCTATTTACATAATAATGCTATGTTTATTGTATTCTGCACAAGTTTTGTCTGAACTAAATAATCAGTGCCTCCTAGATCAATGCATAAATGTGTTGCCTACTTTAAAAATCTATGTAAGTCGACTTTACAAAAAATGTACAATTCTCCGGGTAACATTTATGTTTCAATGATTTGTCTATCTTTACATAAAATATTATGAAATAGAGAATTTTTCCGTTTTTTTATGATTCCTTTCAGTATAAAAAAAAACACGATACGCAAACCGATAATGACGTCATTTTAATTTTTGACCTATCCCCGCTTTCTGATTGGCCGATATGGGTCAGAAGGAAAGTTCCATGAATATAGCGAAATTTGAAATACAACGCTGTTTTTAAGTCTTTTTTAGCAGGGTTTTTAAGTACATAAATATTTTAAACAATAAAACCCACAAGTGGCATTCTGATAGAGTATTTATTTTAAAATCTTATAAAATAGAATCTGTCAGATTTTGAAAGCAGGCGACACATATATATTATAATGCAATGCCCGAAAATAGGATTTGAAACTAAGTATGTAATTATTTACTGTGTGCAACCACTTAAAATACATTGTTTTAACTAAATCAGAAACGGTTGAAAAAAGATACATAATTTGGATTTTAATACGTAGATATAAAGATAAAAAAAAAATCTTATTGCGTGACAAAAAATTAACTAAAAAAATATTTAGTAAACAGATATTGCAAAATATGCCCCTGGTGCGAAAAAATCCAGTGAGGTCACATATTTTCTATTAAAAATTTTGATTTTTTGTATGATGAAATAAATAAATATAATAATAAATTAAGCAGAGTTAAAAACGGCAAATATATTATGTATTTTTTATAAACACACATAGCTACAATATTTTTAAAAAGTTTCTTTCTTGTAGTCTTTTATGAAATATGGTAATAACACACGAATTACTCATTTATTTTAAAAAAAACTGTATTTTTAGTAATAAATTGACAATTTCATCGCTTCCTTTTCTACTAATGTCATATTATTCTGATAAAAAAACGATACGTAATTGTCATAAAATAAGCAGTTATGCATGACATTTTTATTGATGGAGTAGATGACGCATAACCATTCACAAAATTATGAAAACCGATCGGTTTACCAATCACAACTATCATGATGTTATCGAGTTATGGCACGGCTGGTATTTGATGTAGAAGGCACTGTTTATAATGCACCTTTCATGCGGGTTATTTAGATAGTCTTAAGATGTAATTTTCTGCGAATGCCATCTAATTCTTTACTTTTTTGTTAAATCTACTCCTCAAAATGACAATTATTTGTTAATCTCATATCATATATGTAAATAAGTTTCATAAAAATATTTATATTTTATGTATTTTATTTTTACATGTATTTTATTTTTACATGTTTCCACTTGTTATCACAAGGTGTTGTAGAAAAAAAAGGACGGGGAGGATGAGCGTGTAAAAATACAACATAACATCTGGACCAATCGAAAATAAATATTTATTGCATTGGTTTTGCAATAGGCGAGAATTGAACCGCCTAACAAATATACGGTTTAGTATCTACTAAACTCAAAAAAAATGTTTTTAAATTATCCAATTCTATTGGTTTGATTTGATTTGTAGGAGGGAAATTTGCAACACATTTAACCTTCCCTTCCCGGTGTTATGACCAAGTACACATTACTTCTAATAACCATAATATCTCTATAAATATAATAAATACAAGACTAAGATTTTAGGTATTCCTCCATAACAGAAGCGGCGTGATGGTTAGTTAGTTAGCTATGTTTAAATTATTTTATTTTTAAAGTGTATTCGTATAAACTGAATTTTCATGATACAGATTCGCAATGCTATTGCAACAACCCTCAAAGGCCTACTCGAATCAAGGCCGCCCGAGAGGATCCAAGCGGCTCAAGCCAACCGAACCGCCTATCAAAATCTGATTGAATCCATTATGAAAAAATCTAAGTATAATAAGGATGGGACGCGCCGCTAATCAGGAAACATATTACACCAGTCACGAAGTTAATGAGTATAAAATAACACACAGCTACTGTTTTGCTGGAACGCAATCTAAATTGTAGTATTGCCTGCGACGCGACGGTCGGCGGCGGGGCGCGCGGCGGCTCTGGAGCGCGGGAGGGTAACCGCAAAAATATCAGGTAGATAGGTTTAAACGACAAGTGGATTGGTAGGGCAAGCAGGTAAGATCTGTTGGCAGTATAGTATGTTCCGTCGACTTATTTATTTTCATCATACATATTTTTAAAATTGAAATAAAAAATTATATTTACAAAATTTTGAGTGCATTCAAATACTTTTTTCGTTTCTCCACCTAGGAGTTATTTTGTATTTTAATTTACATGGGTAAAAAAGTGAATGTTACACATGTGTTAAGTGATCCTATGATAGGTAAATTCCGCATGGGATCCAGTAAATTGCCCAGACATCCATATTCATCTTCATCGTTGTTGAGATGTACGAAAAAATCATAATGTGTTCTTTGATCCATATCTACCAATTATCATCTCTTAGCTATTCTGCTGGCTGCCAACTCCTTTGCATCTTCCCAATGAAATCCGCGTACCGAAATTCAGACGACAACTGCCGACGAATTGTTAGAAATATTTGGCAAATATATTTTCTATACAAGGTGGCTTGACTCTGGACAGTGTCTGTACACGACGGATTCTTCAGTTTTTTGGACACATTGTGCGTGTCAATGAACGTAATCTGGAACGGCTGGTTATGATTCGAAGCCTCGAGGGGAAGAGAGGAAGAGGAAGATCTCCCACAATTTAATGCAGCAGCCCTCGGTGGTTAGAGCGCTACGCGCAGCGCAGTCAAGAGATTACTGGAGCCATTGCTTCGACAAGTCGTTCCTTCTCCGTATTAACCCTCAATAATGAGGATGAGACGGAGAATGAAGGAATTTATACTTAAACCTGAGTATACAGCTGCTCTGGGCCCTTGTGAGCTGCCATGAAAACAAAAAAATACAACACCCTACATTTCTAAAATTCAACTTTTACTTCGAACAGAGTATACTCAAACTCGATTGAACGGCTTCTGTAGACGGAGTAGTGCATATTTATCTTTCTTCAGCCGATATAATTATTTTTGCCTTTGTTTGTTAAACCTTCATTCTGGCAATAAATTGTTTCTGTTTCGTACCTTATGTCGTTGATGGGTTAAATTATACTTATCCTTCTTCGAAAATATATTTTTTATAATTTATTTACTCCAATATCTTTCCATGATAATGATATGATTCATTTGAATAATTTTCTGAATCAAAATAATAAAATATTTAAACATAAAAAGTATAATAAATTTGAATATTTATTTTGATTGATCTATTGATCGATGAAGAACTGGGATGTTATTGCTTAAAGGGAGTTATTACACCAGTAAATTAACAGTAAAGTTGATTTAGTATATCCAATCAATAATCTTTTTTTAAACATTTTTTAAATACAATTTTCAAAGCCTATGGACTGCAAAGATAACAAACGTGTTCATTCTAAGCAAAGATCAGGAAAAGAATAATGATAATGAGAGCGACCAAATGTTGGAAGAGACTGCAGTGATGTCATCCTCTCCTATCCACATAGGTTAAGACAAGGAATAACGAGAGCGCTGAAAATCCAGGTGTTGAGGAAGGTCTTGATCCCCATTCATAAAGGATACCATGAAGAATAATAATTGGGTTTCAAAATACGTTTTAATTATATATGATTTAAATTTTGTCAGAACTATAACAAAGACATAAAAGGCGGTTTTAAACGTTTTTAACTGGTTTGTTAAAAATTTAAATAAATTATTTTAAACCACTTTTGGTGGTTTGAAGTTGTTGAATGCAAAACATGCTATGCAAGAAATGTAAGCTCACTGTTACCTGGTAACATTGGTTCAATTTGATACGTTAGGCTGCCAACTAAAGACATATTGCCTTCTTTATTGAATTACTGATTTATTTCACACTGTGTTGAGTAGAGTGCCCTATACACCATTTGATGCAGAAACGAGTTAAAAGAAGATATGAACTACAAACTTATTACCATTTTAGGGTTACCTTGTTAAGTTTTGACCATTTGGAGTAGATTTTAAATTGTTTCCCAAGATATACATATAATTTATCTTAGGCTGTAATACACAATTTTACGATATTTTAAAATGTGACATTAAATATTCGCAAGTGGACCAAAAAGACTAATATTATTTTTGCCACCCAAGAAGGTACAATGTCGGTCTTGTTTGTGAGCGACAAAAAGTATAAACAGGGTAATATAAATAATCCTAGGTTTTGTCAAGACTGCAATCATAAAATTGCCCAACGACCTATTTCAAATTGGGGTCCCTTTATTGGCAAAAAAGATCCGTAAAATAAGATAAAACGAACTCAAACTTACGTTTTTTACGGTAACCTTATTGATTTTAATAAAAAAAATCATACCCGGATTCGGAAGATATACAGGATCTACTATTCATGTTTTAGTAAAACAGACAGAATAATAAATGCTTTACAAAATATTTCAAATGGTGATCAGTGATCAGAAATTTTATACGACTCTTTTTGTTTTCAGTCCTGTTAAATCGGTATTACGTATTTATTTTTTTCAATAAAATATTAATGTTTTCATGTTATACGCATGTATTTTTGGAAAAATGTAATATACAACGGAATATTTTCAAGTATATTTTATCAGTTTTTTGCCATCGGGTTTCAAAATAATAAAATAAAATTATAAAATATTAAAATATAATAATAGTTTAAGTAGTCTTACAACGACTGAATACAGATAATTAATATACAATATTTAAATTTATTATTTTTATGTATCTATGAAAAGTAATTACATATTTATATTATGCATACAAGTTTTTTTGTATTGAAACTTGTTTGAAAATTTGAATCAATTTGAGGGCGAGAGGGTTTGAACCTAGAAAATTTTACTCTAGAACCTACAAATTAGACTTTTCAAAATTTGCATTTATTTAGGTTGGTAGTGACAGAGACATTAAATACTATTAAATGTAAATTCACAGTAAAAACGGAATACAATTTTATTTCACTTATCTTATAAGTTTCGCTACTTGGTTCATAAAAAAAAGCTTTGAAAGATTTTGTATTAGATCCGGGAATTAGGTTGGGAGCTTTCAATGAGTCAGAGTTCACGACAATAACTATTGGAACTTGTGTTCCAATTCATAATATTCCTACTCATAATATTCATATTCATGATGTATCGGTTTAATAAATTTACATATTTTTTTTCCGTATTCGTTGATATTAATTAAATAAAAAATAATTAATATTTTACTAATGATTTAAATACAATAAAAAAGGAATGAACGATTGTTATGTATATTTTTTTTAATATGTATTTCATTTTACGATCTACACTATATGTGACAAATAAGTAAGAGAGCCTACCATTTTTTCAAAATATTTCTCTCTTAGTCACTCACAGAGACTACCGTAATAGCAATCCAGAATTCATAAAACAATTATTCTCTTATATAATATCTAACTTCTGGCATGGGCAGATTCTAATACAAGTATGTGATGAAGTTTGGCAATTTGTTCCTTTACCTTAAAAATCGTATCTGATATCAAGAATCAATTGGATTCACATTTCAGATGATTATTATCATTATTAATCTAAACCCTGACCTTCCCTTTTATCTTGTTCTGACAAGATGGATAAAAAATCTAAAACAACAGGATGTAGCGCACACACGATTTGAGATGAATGATGGTCTATCATCGGATGTGAGGAAACGGTAAATCAAGAAGCCAAACAGTTGGACAAAGCAAACTGAAGTATAAAATGTGTGTGGTCGTTCGAAATAACATGACATCCGATTTAGGCAATCATTTTTGGGAGGCACCCTTGTTTATCAAAAATTATAGCAAATTGATGCAGAAATAAAACATGTTTTCCTGGTAATTTTCTGCATTCTTTGTTATATTGTTTTATATTTTTAACATTCAAAATAACTTTGCTGAAAATGACTGAATTTCTTATTCTAACTTAATTGTAATATCAACCGGTTTCGAAGGAAATAGCTTCTTCCTCAACATGAATTAATACAGAAAATTATCTTCATTACATTTTTTTCAACATTTGGTGGTAAATAGGGCTTGGGAAATAGAAATCTCAAATACCATTTTTGTTTTGTTTTATTTTTTAATTCTTACAATAACCCAACTCATTATTTTTGTTTTTAAATTTTATTTTATGCTAATATTTTAATATTAACTCAAAGTGTAACGCAGTTGTGAAATATTTAAATAAAATAAAAATATTATAAAAATAATAAAAATGGCCAATTTGTATGGCGCCGTTTTCGTGAAAAATTACCTCAGTATAATATACCTACAATCAAATGTGTTTTATTTCATTGTATTACAAAGGAAATATATTATTTATTCACATACATACCACGTTTTACTGTATATTTTTTAATAAATAGACATTTCGTATTTGTATTATCCTAAAAGGAATCGAAACACGGGCTTCTTGTAAAGTAACTTAAATAAATAACTACTTAATTACTTAGTTAAAGTTCGTGGTTAAAAGACAATTTTTAAAAAATGCGCAAAATAATCATCAGTTAGTATTTGAGGAATTGTTAAAAATATAAAATATAATTATTTTACTGACAATTTTTTTACTGAAACTACTAAATAAAACTACTTAAGACGCCAATGTACAAATTAAAACATTCGTTTTCCTCATTCGATTCCAAGTAGCTAGGTAGATTACCGAATAATTTTGGGTAGCGACGAGTCATGCAAGTACTGTAACGGCAACATTAGTATTCCGGCCTGTTTAGGGGTCCCACATCCTCTGCCAACCCTTTTGTGACCGATACGCAAATTCCCGTTAATACTGATTGGGGTGTCTTTTGTGCCCGAAGGATTAGAACGTCAGCGCTCGCCTGTCAGGCTAAAACCTTAATTTATAACACTTAAAAATGTAACTGGAGTATTATTTATTTTCTTAGAACAACGGCACTGTACTGGTGGGTACTAGGAATGGAAGTGCATTATTCCCAGACCGCAACTCGTTAAGGAAATAAAGGGTTTAAGCCAGAAGTCATAATAGACATTGAAACCTTTTGCTTTGTTAGACAAAGAGGCGTTTTAGTGCTATTCCGGAATGTGAATATTCAACCTAACTGTCAGAACAGTTACTCTGTTTAGTTAAAATTTAAAGGAAACAATGTATTGGTCTGAGATCTTATTCTATTATTATTTTTATTTTACTTATTCGGGAATTTTACAGCTTACATATAAAAAAATTATATAAAACAATAGTAACATTAATAATAATAAACATTACATTACATTAACAAAAAATAGTTACGTCAAAAAAAAAAAATTAAACAATTCCACATTTATGTTATAAAACTATTGAAAAACATTCAGAGATTAAACAAAAAACAAAAAAAGGGTATTATATAAAATAATAAATTTATCAGGAAGGAGAAGGAAAGGACAGGAATTA
Source organism: Brachycentrus maculatus (assembly GCF_059751285.1). Lineage (NCBI taxonomy): Eukaryota > Metazoa > Arthropoda > Insecta > Trichoptera > Brachycentridae > Brachycentrus > Brachycentrus maculatus. Next base: position 256,543 of record NW_028281284.1, on the reverse strand, counting down.
ATAATGTTTACTTATGTTTCATGTTGAAGAGGAATTACTTATGTTTCATAATCGCTCTGATATGTATTTAGATATATATTCTGACATGCAAAATCTACTGAAATTATTTTATTTTATTTTTAATCAGCTGACTTGAATGATATCAGTTTTTTTATGTAATCATATCCAATTAGAGAAAAAAGTAAGAAAAATATTACTTAACCAGTAAATCCCTTTTGTTGATAAGAATACTGTCGAAATATTGTTAGATACGTAAGATACTATTAATAGATATGTTATATTTAATAAAATCTTTCAATTTAACAGAGATCAATTCATAGGGCTTAGATATTGATTCATAAAGCACATCGCTCACTCCTTTCAAGAACGTCATAAATCAAAAATCGTCAATTTTCAGTTGTGCGAGTTTTCGGAATGCCCAGAAAATGTACTATATCTCAGCAAAAGAGGCATATTTTTAACTTGATATTTACCCGCCGCAGGGCAGAAAGTGTTTTTTTTTGCATTTTGAAGAAAAGGTAATGTTTTTTTTTAATAAACTAGTTATTTTTCAAATGGAGAAAAATACCTCCAGGTTTAACCTAAAAAGATCAGCTGTACAGTAAGAAGTTAAGTAAGTGGCTTGATATTTATTTTTAATGGTAATTGTATTATATTTTTCAACTTTAAAAACGTTCTACTGAAAAATCACGTTTTTCGATTTATGACGTTCTTGAAAGGAGTGAGCGATATGTTAATCATGTGTTGTACCCCTAAAATGTATTTTAATCATTTAAGGACAGTTAAAACAATAAAAATTGATTATACTGATACAAAACATAAAAATAACCGTTGATTCGACATTTATTTTGTTTATTTTTATTCCTTAGTTACATTCAAACTCACATCAGCTAGTTCGATTACAATCTTTTGTGTCCTCGCTTCTCCCACACTTCTTAAACCCTTTTTGTCCTTTCCCCTAAATACGCCTTAATTGTTTGTCATTGTCACGCTCCTGGTCAGGGTACCTACCTACTTTTATTTAGAATAATGTATAGAAGAAACACTTTCACAAAAAAGATATTCAACAAAACATATTTTCATTCATACAGATAATATCATCCGAATGTATCTGATAACGTAAAATTCAATTAATATTTATATAATACATATGAATATTTAAGAAAATTCATTTAAGCTTTATTAAAGAAATTATGTATTTTCATTCCTTTTTTTTTCACAATACATATCATAACAAATGACAGTTCTCTATAATGTGCCCTCACTGGGTCTTAACTTGCTAAGGATATATTTTATTGCAAGATTAGATGAAGAGTAAACTTTTATGTCTTACAATCAAATAAGACATAGCCGAATGATTCCAACATTTTTAGATCTATTTTGTAAATTAAAAATATTGTTATTCTTATATAATGTTAATATTACACTCTCCTTATTATTATTCGTTCTCTTTTTTTAAATAACTCTTAGCAATACTTCATGACTACTAATTCAGAATAACCATTCCATCATCAGATCATCTGTAAACTAAATGGTATTACACAAAGTGAACGATGAATGATAAGGAGAGTATTATGTTTCATGTCTACCCGCCTCTATTATCCGGTTATAATCATCAGTTTAATTTGGTATATTATCCCTTGTACATTGTAGTAAATATATATTTTTAAACCATATCCGCTCCGTATGTGGAGCATATGAGGTCAAAAACTGTTTCTAAGCTTTTCTGTCGGCTGCCAGGTCCTTTGCATCTTCCCAAGTCAGATCCGCGTCCCGAAGTTTTGACGAGATCTGCCGACGAATTTTCAACAGTGAACCTGATACCTCGTAAAAGAGGCAAGTTTGATTAAGGCTCTTGGGAGACATGCGGAGTACATGGTCAAGCTAACTGAATCGCCTTTTCTTGAAGAAAGTTGTGACCAAGATTTGCTGCGTCCTACGCATTATCCTTCATTCCTCACAAAGTCAAACCACCGCACGATAAAATAAGATAAGATTAGAAAAATAAGATTAGAAAAATAATTTTATTTTTTATTTGTATTATTTATTTGGCAGTCACCCAGTGAATGGATGCTTCTGCCCGTGTCAAGTATTATTTTTATTAACAAACAAAATCATAATAGAAGATAATTATAACAATTGATACAAAATTTTTATCATTTTATTATTTTAGAAATTATGACCGTGGATACTTGGGTGGGGAGTAAATAAATTATTCGTATTCAAAATAATGATAAAAAAAAACAAACAAAAAAACAGCAAATTACAGTCCACACAACAATAACTTAAAAAATCAAAACAAAATGTTGGATTTATGCTGTCATTTTTAAAATTTATATTTTTACACTCTGGTTCTTAAAAAGAATAATTCATCATCTGTATTCAAAACCCGTTCATCCTAGACTGAAAAGATTTTTTGCTCGTGCCCATTGACTCGATTTTGATTGAATAAAATGTGGATCATAAATTACAATCAGGCCACGCGGTTCCATTATTGGTCGGGGTTCCAGAGACCCAACTCAAGTCCGTGGCGTGAACGAATCATTTGTACACTTGCCCCGATCATTTATCTTGCCCGGATCGAATACGTCTGTGGGGTCACTCTCGCACCATATATCACGACCCGTGTGCACCGGATTGTAGGTCGTTTTTAGGGTTATTTATCGAGATGGCTTCTTGTGATGCTCTCCAATACCACTATCGATGTGATTAGACTTTCTATACAAGATAATGTCGTGAGTATACTGGCAAAAAACGCTAACTCAAAACTCCCTGTTTGAATAATTCCCGTTATTTTAAGCTTTTAGCCTGAATAAAGTACTCGCTATTAAACCTAATGTTGAATTTACTTGTAAAACCACATTAATATGTCATTTCAAATTACTTAGTGTATTTTGCCAGTATATTCATTCAAACCCTTATCCGCATCCCAATGATTCATAGGGCACTGCATCATACAAACGCAGTGTTATATTGATCGTTAACACATTACTGGAAAGGTGATCAGCTCTCCGCTTCCAGTATCAGTCCAAGGTAATATTGAATAAATATAGTGAAAAAATCACTTATATTTATTTGACCCCCCCTGGGAATCAAACCCGGGACCTCCAGAACGGTAGCCGAGCGTGTTGACCATTACACTACGGAGGCTGAGGCTTGCCAGTATATAGAATGTTGAAAATTTTATACTACTGCATCATTAAGTCAAAATTGCATATTATCAAGTTTACGTTTTTTGCCAGTATACCCGCGATTCATTGTACAAGTTTCTCAGATACGAAATCATTTATAGAAAGAGTAAATAAAATTAGGAAGGCTTACAATTTGTCGTCGTGGGGATTGAGTGATTATATAATACACACCGACAACCGTCGTGGCGTAGTCAAGACGCTCGACTGCATTACGTTTTTTTTCGCCAGTTGCAAAATGAATTCAATAAAAAAAAATCAATTGGTCTTGATGATTGTAATGTATTTTTCATTTCTACCTTCCCTTTTCCAACTGTCTTGTCCTACCTGCAAAAAATTTTTTTACAAAAAATAGTTTTTTTAGTACATCTTGATGCAATTTCAGTTTACAAAATTTTTGAAACCGTACCTCAAAAAAAGGAGATAATTTCTAGTACTTAAACTGTTTAATACGTGAACAATTTTCAAATAAATAATTTACTAATTATATGAACGAGTTAAAATACATATCGTAGTCATACAGGAGAAGGTGAGCAAGTGCATTTTTTACAAAAACGTGATTGTAGACTATTTGATATCTTACTAGCTTAATATTGCCCTTAAAAAAATCCCGAAGGATTTTAAACTTGGAAGTATAATATATTGACTTGTTAAGAATGACTCACTGCATCGATGTTCATTTTCTTGCCAAGCAAAAGTGACTTTAATGGCCCTCCTGAACACTTGAAATTTTCTCCTTTTTTCCTTGAAAGTATATTCGGAATTATCAGCGGTTATGAATAAGGAGATACGTAAATGTGGAAGAGGTGAAGATTGATTTGCAACAACAGATTGGTACAGCGTTATATCCTCTCTGCCTACCCCAGCATGGAAGCAGCGTGATGGTAAGTAAGTTAGTTTTTTACTTAAGCCATTACAGGTCTCTGATATTTAATTTTCTTGCCAAATTTTCTCAGTGTCGTCTGTCGAAGAAAGTATAAACTTCTTATCAGTTAAATTTATAAGTCAAAACAATAGATTACCTGATTCACTTTGACCGCTCTTTACAAAGTCACTAGCCCTCTATGTATGGTAATTCGATTGATATATCTATCGATCATCCCGACCCTCGGTCCATATCTGGAAACTGAGACGAGATGTTACTTCAAGTGAAACGATTTCATCTTGTTACATACAAATTGATCACAATTTGTTACAATTCCTCGTCAATAAATTATCCATCAACCGTGATTTATGCATGCCTTCTTAACATGCAAGAAAGAAGGAATAGAATCATCAATCTGGTAAGGAACTTAGATATTTCAGCTCGGTTTTCTTGCCATTATTGACTTTAGAATTGACTTACTATTAAACAATATAATCGTCTTCGTTTTTCCTTATCCATACACAATATGCAGGGTTTTTTTCTATGTAACGTGGTGGAACGGCGTTCCGGTACCTTTTTTCCCTTTTTATATGATTGAAAATGAATTTGACGAAACAATGTTTACGCTTTCGTAATTACAATCTATATTTATATATACAATTTGTCAAAATTATATGAAATGTTACTTTAAATTTTATTTAAATGATATTTGAATATATTTATATAATTTTTTTTACTAAAAAACTTGACGTGCAGTGAGTTCCGGGACCTTTTTTACTAAAAAAAGGCCCTGCCCATATGTAGTAACAATTTATTAATTTTTTTTTATTATTTAATATACTTACATTTTCTTATACAATTTCTATACATTTCTACTTAATACAGTCATATAATTTTAGTTGCGCTGAGGCTTTCCAAAAAACAGACAGCTCTTTTGCTTAGAGAAGGACTTTTTAAAATAATATGTGAAAAGAGTTTTTAGTAGTTAATATAGCCAAATTCGTAAAAATACTACCACAAGGCTCTTTGCTGTGACATCACACCTTACAAAGTAAGTTCTCTTACTAATTCGAACAGAAAGAACAGTTAATATATTTTCATGTTTGAATTTTAATTCTTTGATCATACAGGCTTCTCAGCTAAGTAATGATCATTGAAAATAAAACAATAAAGTTAAAAAAAAACAGTAAACCTGATAATTTTAAATGAATTTAATAATTTGATCTATAAGGCGTATGCAAATAAGCAAAATGTAATAATCAACCATATTCAAAAGGTGTATCATTATTTTTTCTTTTGGTCGTTTTTATGTCAATGTACGTGCGTATTAGTAAAATGTCGGTATTACCTCACATGCCTTAATTCGAAGCCATCAAACGGGCTGGGATTTCATCAATCGTATTTGCAAATTACAGATTTTACATATCTGTGTCAAGACATCATTTTGCCAACAAACAGACAATAAGCAGATACATTGTCTATAATGTTGTATTTCCTTCATCACATCCGATGGCGACGCTAGTAACTTGCATTGCACATCAAACATGGGACGCTGGCGTTTCGTCATGGACCGTAATTACGACAATTTGTCCATTTCGATAATGACATCGTTCTCAATAGATATTATGCATTACATATGTGCGTACTCGTACGAGCTGTTAGCAAAGAAATATCGTAACTAATGCACTCGTTTATTAAAGGAATTTCCATATTCTGCGATTCGTTAAATACGAGATAATGAGGTGAATTATTAAATATAAATTTTACAAGAAAATTTATGGTTTTTGAAATATTTGAACAATTTAATTAAAAAAATTCTCTTTTCATTCGAACTTTTGAAAGACTTTTTTTATATTGCAATGAAAAACATTTATTTCGATTTTAAATGTTAAATTGTACAGCATCATTCAAGTTTTTGAGAATCCAATGAGTAATGAAAGAACAGTTAAGCAAATTTATGAGGTATATGTGGTTGACGACAAATGCTGAGAAAAACTGAGAAAAAAAGAAGACTGTGGAAACTTTTTAGTAATTTTTACACTATAATGTTTATTTATTATGAACATCATCCTGGACTAGTACCGAAAGTACAGGACTGGTCACTTTGCTTTCATGTTTTAATCATTAAAAAAATTAACAAAAAAGCTTCAATGCGATTCAGTACCCTACGCACGATTGGGTTTGGATAAGGGTAAATAAATACGTAATGTCGCTTTTACTCGGGATTTAATATTTACTTCTGAGTTATTATGTGATTGATCTTAGCTTAGAATGACTAAACATTACTATGTATAGTCTTTCTTCACTCAAAATTTATACGTTTTATAGATACATTAGTACTTCATTATACTATCTTTTAGTTCAGGATAACGTTAAAAAAAATATAATAAAACCCTTATCCGCAAACCAATGGTGCATAGGGTACTGCTTCATATAAACGCAGGGTAATTTTGATCGTTAACACATGAAGGAAATGTGATCAGCCCTCCGCTTCAGGTATTAGTCCAGGGTGATATTGAATAAATATTACAGTGAAAAAATCACTTATAGTTATTTTACCCCCCCTAGGAATCGAACCCGGGACCTTCAGAACGATAGCCGAGCGTGCTGACCATTACACTACGGAGGCGGCAATTTTTTTTTCATTTACCGTTTCGAAATTCTATCTCACAACATTTCCCACATTCGATACTAGGCAGACTTTCTAGCCCTAGTAAGCGCTGAGCTAAATTTTTACCACTCATTTAAGAACATTATTTTTAATTGAACAACTGCGAAGGTGCTTGAATCATTTGTGATGAAAATCAATCTTGGAGGTCTTCAAAAAAACGGAATATGGAGTCGACCCCCCAACCTCAGGCAAGAGTGTGAGCGTGTTACCAATTTGGCAATCAGGCAAGGCTAAGCAAAGATAAGATTGTCAAAGTTCATTGTGTCAAAGGTTAATGGTCGTGTATGATCGTTTTCTTTCTGCGGTAGGTACTTCCTTGCATCTGAAACCACAATAACCCATTGCTGCCCGAATTTACATAAAAATGTTCAAATAAACAAAAATATTCACGATTTTTTTTTAATGAATTTCTTTGCCTTTTAATTATTGATTATCGTATGCCAACTAAATTATACTAAATAATGCAATAATTCAGGAAAGAGTTATTTTAAATTAAAATTTCATAACATCGTTTGACATCTCATCAAAGATGAAGAAAAATATGGAAGTCTGAGCATTTAAGGGGCTGACGACCAACATAGGCTGGTTTAAGTGATTACTTTTCTTACGTGTAATAATTACCAATTCTACCCATTATTGACAACCACACTACTCAAATTCTTGGAAGTTCTATATATATGAACCAATTTAGAAACATTGTTCTTGAATCACTAGAACTTCACTAGAGACATCTATTGGTGAGATAAAATGAAGTTTTTTGTTGAGCATGAACTCGTATTTTTTTTGTATGTGAGGTCCGAATCCTGGATTATAATCACACACATGAGAAACACCAGAAAATATCATTTCCATTTTTATTATTTCAGTGTGTAAAGTGATCACTTAAACCAACCAGCCTATGACGGTTGACAGCCTCGTTAATGCACAGACTTCCATATTTTTCTTCATCTTTGATGAGATGTCAAAAAATAAGATGAAAAAAAACTCCTATACTTAATTGGAGATAATCCTTATTTGCGAACAAGTATTTGGAGACAATAAAAATGTTGTTGAAATTTCACTTCGGAAATACCACTATTTTTAACTATGGATACTATTATGACACGCATTTTGATGCATTCCGCATCATTTTTCAATCATAGTAGTGAAGTATAGTTTTAATTTAAGATTCTGCCATTATTGAACATCCATATTGCATTAACTTTTTAAACTAAATATATGTAATACAATAACTAGGTACCTACCTATACATTTTATTAAATACCTACATATAGTATAAATCTACCACCAGATGTCGCATGCGTTGCGCTGAATAAAACAAAAGACATCAGATAGAAAAAATATAATATTCTGAACTGTCAGAATCAGATAGATAGATAGATAGAAAAATATTGTAAAGATTAATTTAGAATAAATTATAATTATAAACTTTAATTACAAAGCAACACATTGTTTATTTTATTATTAAACACCCACTTAACATATTATTTACACCCAATTTACAAAAAAAATATTACCACGTTATATATATATATATATACATGGTCTTGAAACCTTTCACATAGGCTTTAAACCCTGGGATGCTCAGACTTCCATCTTATTTCATTTAATAAAGAACGATACATGTTTCATATCAATTTTATACACCTATTATAATATTGACATCTCATCCATAGGGTGAATAATCTAGAGTCTGAAATAAGAAATAATATTGGTAATGTACAGTTATAGAATTCAAATAAATCATATGTGGAAAAAACTATATGTATAAAATAGTTGTTATTTTATCACACTTCTCATTTATTATATAATTATTGTAAGTATGCCTTTCCCATCCAGTACCCCATGGGAAGACACCAAATCGAGGTTAATGAGAAGTAGTAGATATGACAACATTCAGACATAAGTCACCAAAGAAAAAAATCTCACTTAGGTTCAGATTAATAAGTTGTATAATATTTCAACTAGACGATAAGGATTTAATTAAATTAAGAAAATATTAATAAAGTTCTTGGTACTCAGGAGGTTGAGGGGAACTCCAAACGAGAAATTGCTCATTTCTCTGCTAGCTGACAAATGACCGGACATTAATATCGGGCGAAAACTCTGACGTCTTCCCGCGCGAATATTTAACGATACAATAATATTCTGTTCGCCTTTCGAATGCATTTTTCATTGTGGCCGCGATCACAGAACAATATCGATTTATATAATTGCAATAATTATTATGATATTTCTGTGTACTTATTGCTAATACTGTAGGTGGTTATAATTTTAATTAGTTTTATATAGTCAAACCAATGGTCATTTTTTATTCAATTTATAAAATAACAGTCAATGCGTTTATTTTAATTTATCAAGTAATATTTATCGCATCAACCGAAAATAATGAGATTTTAGCAATTAAACCACTACATTTAGGAAAAGCTATTGTCTATTTTTAAATAAGTTATACTTATATACCTATCAACACAAGATATGTATTTTCTAAACCCTATCTGCACCTTATATTTAGTAGGTACCTCATTGGATCTTTTCAGTACAAACGTGATCGCTTATCAAATAAAGGAAAAGTGATCAGTCTAGCACTCCAGATTCTTTGGTAGAGGAATATTACTGTGATTTCAAATGTTTTCTTCAGTTCGTGAAAATGCTATCTGCCAACTAATTCAAGCAGCTACTGTTTTAAGTTGGTTGGAATATAACATATTGCTTCATAGAAATAAGGTAGCAAATTTTCATACCTATCGAATAAAATAAGTAATATAAATAAATGTATTTGACGGGATATAATAGATGTAAGTGAAGAAATTGAAGATAAATGGCATTACTAGTAAATGAAGAAAATTTTAAATACTAGAGAATGGTAAAATGGATAGGGTAGTCAGTTTTACATAAGCCTCAGGAGGGCCTTATATTATATATACATACCTACTGAAAGATTTTTTAAATTTATCAAAATATCTTTAAAGAATTGGAGAGTATAAATGATCAAATTTAACTTATATCTGTTTTTATAAAAACTGTAAATCATTGTGTCTGTTGGTTTTACAAAAACCTTGTCGAAATAGTTTGGTTAAAAGTATCCAAAATAAATGTGGTTAAAGGAAATGTTTTTTTATTTTATTTAACAGTTTTATAATTGAAAGTTTTATCAAACGTGCCACAAAATATCCCCAGAAACACTCAAGAAAGAATTATCCGGTCTTTGATTTACAAAAATGTTGACTCTTATATTAATATGCTACATTTGCAAAATATATTTTTAACTATTTTATTAACGTTACAGAAGAGCGTTTTTAAATAAATTTTGCTACCGAAAATGTATTAAAAAATTTCAGTTCAAGTCTGTATTAAAAGACATGAGACACCATTGTACAGGTAGGTACCTAGAGTGTGGAATTTGCCTCCTCGATACGGCCATTTTGTCCCGGCAAACAGTAGCGCGTACGGAACCAACTAACTGGTCAACACGTCCACACCCTGCTAATTCGCTTATCGATGCGCGAAAATAACCTGAAGGAATTCGTAAAAATGTACAGGGCATGAGATAAAGAATCATCGAATAAATGTGCATTGTTTATTAAGTGCCAATTACTGGGAGGATTAGTTAATTTAGAGGAACGGGGAAAATGTGTTGGTCGGTGAAGTGATGGACTCTGGAGGTACCCCTGTACATATAATGGCAGGTCAAATAGGGTGAACATACTTGTGGCTAATGGCATGTTCTCAAAATAACGTCGCTAATTTTGAAATACATAACTATGATTAATATGTATTATAGAAATTATGATGAAACTTATAGTATTTTTTTTTCAATTCCATAAACACAGATATTTTTTTAAAAATCTCATCTAAGATTAAGAAGAATACGGAAGTCTGAGCATCTACAGAGCTGACGACCGTCATAGGCTGATTTATGTGATCACTTTACACACGTGTAACATTCACCAATTCTACCCATTATTGACAACCACACTACTCAAATTCTTGGAAGTTATACATATATGAACCAATTTTGAAACATTATTCTTGAATCACTAGAAATTCACTAGAGACATCTACTAGTGATACTATCCTATGACGGTCGTCAGCCCCGTAAATGCCCAGACTTCCATATTCTTCTTCATCTTTGATGAGATGTCAACAAAATAATATGAAAATAACTCCTGTAATTGGAGATAATCCAGATTTTGTGAACAAGTATTTGGACACACTCAAAATGTTGTAAACAGATAAATTTTATTTATATTCTTTATATTTACTATCAAAGAAAACATTGAAAAAACAGCGTCGCCTTAAAATACATTGAAAACATTTTGTCTTCCGATATAAGGTTATGCCCATTTGTACATATGTAGGAATATATTCAATTGATAATTAAATATATTCTCACATATTGTATTTAATATTTTATTTTGTCCACCTACGTAATGTTGTTAGGTAAGCGTGTTTAGATACCGTGCTAGAGGTCCCGGGTTCGATTCCCATGGGAGGGGGTGGTGAAAATATATATAAGTGATTTTAAATTCTAATATTGATTTAATATTACCCAGGACTGTTCTCTGAAGCGTAGCAGTGACCATATTGCCTTCATGTAAGTAACAATCAAGATAACACTGAGGTAATATGATGCAGTGACCTATGCACCACTGGGTGCGGATAAGCGTTATGTTTGGTTAGGTTAGAAGGAATGGCCTAGGTGACGTTGTCCATGATAGAAGAACCTACTACCTTAGGCCGAAGAGATCTGACCCCATCTGTCTACAAAGACAATAAGTTGAGATGGAGCCTGGAAGAAGAAGACAATATTTTTTTAAAATTGATCCACGTTTTTGCAATAATATTCAACGTGCAAAGGTACCATTTTTGTTATTCCCATCTGCCTTTTAGGACGTTCATTGAATTTGTGGCAAAACCACATTACGAGCTCTGGGTTATTAAGCTAAGACTGAATTTAGAAATGGTACCCTGTAATTTATATTACGGAGCCAGCCCGAGGTTTGCGGGGGCGTGAAAACAGCCATTGTTTTGTTCCGGAGAGGAAAATAAAATGCGATGCATGTGAGGTGAATCGTGGGGGTCGAGAGACGAGCCCAGGATCCTCGCATCTGATCCATATCAGCGCTACACGCTGTCCGGCGCTGCGCAGCCGTCTGCGGCTACACCACAGCTCGCTGACTTATCGCCGGGGACGGAAGGACAGAGCTTGCGTCGGCCAGAGGACACGAAAGCTCCTCCGGCGGATTTAGTCCTTGCTGAATTCAGAAAGCTCACGTAATACTACGAGACTTGCTAAATATAAAACGAATAATCCCATCTCGCTATTTTGTTAATGATTTTTCTTCTTTGTTGTGGCCCAATATACGATAAATCGCAACTAAATTTTATTTGAGACCAGGTAACATTTAAAGAAAATGAATTTTTGTTAAAATACATTGAAAAAAATAAGTTTTTCCTTATTTGTTTTTAAGATTTAAAAAAAATTATGTAAGATATTTTAAAGATTTTATAATAGTTTAAAATTATTTAATTCATTTTCTAGACATTTCTGATATTGATAATCTTAAAATTAGATTTTCTTGAACGTTTTCCGCAGATACTTTGTGGCACATTTTATAATATCTTAATAAAATTAATTAACTTTGTTTTCGCCACTTTTTTATTTTTACAATTTAACCTACCAGTTTCGACAATACTTTGTCATCATCAGGGTTTATTTTAAATAAAAAACATTAAAATACTCTCACCAAAAAAACTTCCACACACTCCACAAAAATCCTAAATTTAAGATTTTTATGGAGTGTGTCGAAGTTTTTGTTGAGAGTATTTTAATGTTTTTGATTTAATACGAACCATGATAATGAGAAGGTATTGTCGAAACCGGTAGGTTAAATTATATTAATAAAAAGTGGTGAAAAAAAGTTAATTAATTTTATAAAGATATTAAAATTAGATGCCCAGTTCTCTTCAATAAAGAGTGTTCTTGGAGAGGGACTTACATTATTATTTATTGTTTAAAAAAATACACGATTTTAAAAGGTAAGGAGTTTTAAAATAGATATTTCAAAAGATTGTCTAAAAAAGTCTAATTCCAATAAAAAATAATTCTTAAAAAATCAAGCGCAGATAGTCGTCTATCCCCATAATTGTATATAATAACTGAGGAAAATGTCAAAATAACTGTCTATGTGTATGCATTTTGAGATCAATCTTTTTGGTTACTATTTAATTCGTTAGCAAGGTAGAATTTCAATAATTTTTTTTTTCTCATCATATGCAAAATCATACAATGGGTAATCGATTGACACATAAATTTATGAACCATCAAAATCATTAATGAGATTTCTTTAAATTGCTATGATTGAAAAATGGTTACTTAAACATTTAAATGCATAATATTTTGATATATCAAATATACCTACATATTAAAATTACTATGATTCATTGTATTTTACGACTCTAATATATCGTACAATCAATTTCATTCCGGTGATCTCCAAACTGACGTCTTTTGATTCCGATTAGAAAACTGCCCTTTTGTTCCATACAACCTTTTGTATTAATTATGAAGAGCATGACGACACCTCCGATGACGGGTTCGGGCTTCGAACCCAGGACAATGGGCTTGTTGTGAAGTGCCCTTTACCACAAGCTCGTGGTTAGCACACCTGGATCCTTTCATAGACAGACTTCTTTGAAGTCAACGAATAGATCTTAAATTATTAAATGTTTTTTTTTTAAACTTACTGACTAACTAACCACCACGCCGTTTTCCCACAGGGGTAGGCAGAGAGAATAGAAAACCACACAACTGTGTCTTGAATGTGGTTCGTAATAGAAGCAAAGGAAGACTGAGGAAAACATGGTATGATTCAATTATTTCAATTATTTCAATTACTTGAAATTGGACAGGTCAGGAGACGGAATAATCGGCGGATATGCATGAAGATATGTATGAATGTGGAAGAGGCGGAAAGTGTTTGCGAAGAGAGATTGATGTAGCATGCTATTGACTCTATCTACCCCATCGGCCATCGGCGTAATCGTCAGTAAGATTAGAAATAAAAATAAATTAAAAACGAAAATATTGAGTTTTTTAGATGACAATTTCTCATATATATTTTTTTATAATTAAACACTTGTAAAACGACTTTATGAGTTTTGTTAGAGAATTTCATTTATTATTTACGTTGTTTATTATTTACATGGTTTGAAATTAAAATAATGAGGTTTAAGCCATAATGCCTATAAAAATAAATTATTCGTGACATTATATGGTTCATTTATATTTTGCGAAACCGACTTGGCTGATACAATCCTGTATTGCTGATATTAAATTATGAAGAAGAAAAAATACGTGGGAATGAGATTCGGTGCTGTTTAGTGGCATGAATAGGATGCATTATGTCCGACCAGAGAACACTAGACATGAACCCGATACCCGATACACATATTATACACTTACTTTATACCAGGGATATACAACACCCGGCACGCGTCCTTCAAAATGGAACATTTTAATTTGAGAATCGTTAAACGACTTCTAAAACTTCTTATTTCCGTTTAGTACAAAATAATGCCCAAAATAATAGCTTATTCAACCCTCATCTATGTTCCCAAACATTCAAACGCCTATACTCGCTGTATCCACATAAATATTAAAATTAAAATTAATTTCTGACATAACATGAATAGCATTATTCTCATGCATTGTACAATTCAAGAGGTAGAACTATCAGTATGTATGAATATATGTATGAATATATGAATATATGAAGTATCCATGAGAAAGAAGCGATGCATTCAATTTTTTTCTTTCAACCTTCTTTGTCAAGAAAAAGTATTACTCTGTTTTAATGATAAATATTGTGGTTCTAATATTTTTTTATCCATAAAACCATAAAAAAATAAAGTAAGATAATATAAGAGTTTCTGCTTTATAAAAAGCTTCTTTACATCTCACCAATAGATGTCTCTAGTGAAGTTCTAGTGATTCATGACCAAGGTTTCTAAATTGGTTCATATATATAGAACTTCCAAGAATTTGAGTAGTGTGGTTGTCAATAATGGGAAGAATTGGTGAATGTTACACGTGTGTAAAGTGATCACTTAAACCAGCCTATGACGGTCGTAAGCCCCGTAAATGCCCAGACTTCCATATTCTTCTTCATCTTTGATGAGATGTCAAAGAATAATATAAAAATATAAAGTACTTAAAAAGTAAACTACCTATTAAACTACTTATTTATGATTATATGATGGAGGTGGGTAAATATGAATATTCATGTGGAAAAAATTACATAGTTGTTATTTCATTAAATAAATCTGAATGTGTTTTTAAAAAATTATGAAAAAACAGTTGTCATATTAAACTTCGCTAGCTTACCGGACTCCATTCCATTTCGAATTTTGATTCAAAATGGAAACATTTTGTTTTAATTGCTCTTATATTGCACAAGAGATAAAAACTACAAAAATCTAAAACGCTTTTATAATATGTGTTTAAGAAATAAAACAGTATTAAAAAAAAACACACTTTAAAACGACGTAATACATATTTCAAATATGTGAACTTAATTAGCCTGCTATATTTTTTGTTGGGTTTATTTGAACAAAAAGCACTACAATACGCAAATATAAAATCATATTGACCACCCCTGATCTATTCTATACATATCCGATACACATATTACCTACACAATATTGGACCGTGCGCCGCCCAGACTCGCCCAAAATATTTCAATGAATTGGCACATTTTCGACCTCTGGCCCGATCTCTTTTCTCTGGGACTATTTATTAAGTACAGGGTCGAACCTGTATTTTTTGTGTTTCTTGGATATTAGATTTAATGACCTTTTTTATATCAAATTTTATATTAGAAACTTAATAATTATTGTAATTTATAAATTTACTATCAAGATAATCATGATCATTTATCTGTTTATGTTCGTAATCACTTTACTTTGAAAATAGGGTAAAAGTAGAATATGTATTAAAAAAACGTATCAATTAATATGATTTTGATCGTGAATATGTGAAAATCGTAAGCACCTACCTGCCTACTGTAGAATGCTTGTTTGAATGAAGTATTTTTTTTTTAAATTTCTTAAACATTTTATTTTAGTTTCATCTTTATTATTACAATTCTTGAAAGATTTTACAAACTGCATTCAAACCCATTAAGACGTGATTATCTTTATTTCTTTTCATGATTTCTTTTACGCAAAACAACTTAATTAAAATCATTTTTATGCTCATATCAAAGGAGGTAATGTTCATTTCATATAATTTGATCAAACGGTCTGTGCTCATATAATCACTTGAAAATAACTAAGTTCTATTTATTTGTGCATATACATCACTATGTATATTTTTTAATCTGAAAAACCATAGAGACTAATTCCCATCTGGTAAGACACAAAGGATTTTATTGTCCGACATATTACACTTACTTTACAAAATATTATAACGCGAAACTTCACTGGGCGGCACGTCTTAGCGACGTATCCAGTAATTCCGTTATACGTACTGATACTTCTAAAATAATGTTTATGATTTTGTTTTTTTTGTTGTTTTTCTTTATTGCAGGTGTTTTTACATTTTTGATGAAAAAGCTGACCCTGAGTGTATAAATATAGGTTTTTTTACATGGTTTAAAAAAATACTAATAAATGTACGCAATGCAGCTGTATTTTTTTGCCTTTAACCTTTCTTTCTTCTCTCTTGATCCTTCAACATCCCTAAGGCACAATTCAAAAATTTAGACTAAACTTCACATACGGTATTTAAAAATTGTTCTGAATGCATTCAAATACGTGTGACAATAGATTTTAACAATAGTGGTATATATTGCAAAATTATTCGATTTACTAAGTACCTAAATTTTAGTTGTGTTTAACAAGTAAAATTTAATTTTAAGATTGATAGGTATTACCACAAAGTGACTGCTGAATCAATTCGTGAAATCATTTTTATTTTTTCTTTGACAGCTTTCCAATCGTATAACAAAAATGTCGATTAAATTGACCCTGTGAAAATAAATGTTTTAAATATATATACATATGTATATACAAATGTTTTTTTGCGTTTCTTCACAGAGTACAAAAATCATAATTAATTCTTGAACTATTGAATTCATCGATATGAAAAACAAGTTTATTTAAAAAAATATTATTTATCCAGTAATATAATAAAATTTTATTTTATAAAATTTTTTAGCTTTCACTTCTCAGTAAAATTAAGTAATATTTTGCGTTTTTCGTACTAAGCGGTTTTATTAAAAATATTTGTTTTTTACTATTACAAGAATACACATAAAAATTTAACAATTTTTTTTTTTTAAACGGAGTGCATTTTAAATTTCCCTTAGTTTAATAAAAAATATCTAAATAAAATGTATGGTGTAGCGGTCACATTATTTGATACATGGATGATTTACGTGCTTGGGTACCGAACGGAAATTTATGATTATAGCAGGTATAATAGTATCTCGATCGATGATTGTTAAGATAACAAAGATCCGACATCAGATATGATATGGACCAGAACCAAATGTGAGAACTCTGCGACGCCGAGGCGATGAAGGCACGTGCATAAAAAGGGCAATCCTTTATCTATACTCTTTTTACCTCGTGTGAATAACATGACGATGCGTAGGATGGATTTATATAATAATCAGGCCAAATAATACCTAAAAGTTGGTGTAGGCATACACACCATGGGAATATGCATACATACCTTGAGAGTTCGATGCCATTACAATTTTATTACCATACTAAAAAAGATATAACTACCTTCTCCGTTCTGCTGAAAAAATGAAAAGATATGAAATTTCTTGAAATAACTTAATGGATTACTTTAATCTCTTATAATTTTACTGATCTTTCTATATATAGAGCAGTTAGTCATAGGCGGGGATGGGCATAAACGGTTTTATATTACCGTGTCTAGTGCAAACCTTTTTAATGGAGCATTGTTATTTGAAATGGGAGGAAAAGAGATTTTTTGCTTTGTTTTAACGTTCAGAACAACAAGAAATGTTCGCTCTTTATCATCGAGGGTATATGTAGCATAAACCTTCAGGGCTTTTCGTAACCTGTTCACATCGCGTATTTAATTTTCAAAATATTTTAATGAAGAGTATTTTTTAGGCATTCTGCTACACACACTGAATGTTATATTTTAAAAAGTACAACAAATAAATTATTCACTACATTTTGAGTGTGTCCAAATACTTGTTCACAAAATCTGGATTATCTCCAATTACATGAGTTATTTTCATATTATTTTTTGACATCTCATTATTGAAAATAACTCCTGTAATTGGAGATAATCCAGATTTTGTGAACAAGTATTTGGACACACTCAAAATGTTATAAATAAATTATCTGGTCAAATTATAAGCCTAATAATAAAAATGAAAACGGTATTTTTTGGCGTTTCTCATGTGTGTGATTATAATCCAGGATTCGGACCTCACATACTTATATAAGAGTTTCTGCTTAGTAAAAAGCTTATTTACATCTCACCAATAGATGTCTCTAATGAAGTTCTAGTGATTCAAGAACATGATTTCTAAATTGGTTCATATATATAAAACTTCCAAGAATTTGAGTAGTGTGGTTGTCAATAATGGGTAGAATTGGTGAATGTTACACGTGTGTAAAGTGATCACTTAAACCAGCCCATGACGGTCGTCAGCCCCGTAAATGCCCAGACTTCCATATTCTTCTTCATCTTTGATGAGATGTCAAAAAATAATACTAAATTATTTAATCAGCAGCTACATAAACGGAAAACTTATTTGCTAAGCAACAGATAGCAAATACTAAGCAAAACAAATCAATGATTATTAACTTAGTTGATTTTTTAAAATAAATTAAACGAACGGTGCTATTTATTTTTTCCTGGATTATTTGCAGTCGATATTACTCTGATAATCTTTCTCTCCTTTCAAGGAAATTAATTATATGTTTATATATTTTCGTCGAAAATTATTAATTATATATTAGGTGAGGTGTAATTGAATTGAAATATATAGTTCCGGGTATTTACCGGGCTCACGATCTATCATTGGCTAGTTTAAGTGATCACTTACATACTGTGTACCCATAATTGACAACCCCATAATATTTCAAAAATATAAACATATATTTGTGTCGGGTTGTGGTCCCGTGGTTAGTGTCGCGGACCCTTAGTGAGAGTTTCTCGGTTCGAACCCATTCTATCACAATTTGATACGTATTTATTATAATGAGTTACATAGGCTCGTAGAAATAGTATGAAATTGAAGTATTTTTGTAATAAAAACACATTTATATAAATATATATATATATATGTATATATATATATATGTATATATGTATATATATATATATATATATATATATATATATATATATATATATATATATATATATATATATATATATATATATATATATAAATATATATATATATTTATATATATATATATATATATTATATATATATATATATATATATATATATATATATATATATATATATATATATATATATATTTATAGATATATATATATATATATATATATATATATATATATATATATATATATATATATATATATATATATATAAAACTTCTTTTTTTTTTTTTGATGTTTGTTCATGTGACAACACACAATTTTTTTTCATTAAGAGGGTAGTAATTTAGCGGTAACCTGAATTCATACATGCGAGGCTATTTTTCGAATTGTTTCGCATACCAGAAAAATGCCTGAAAACATCATTTTCGGATCTATTACACTTATTTACACCGGTTGTATTATTCACAAAATTTTGAGTGTATTTAAATTTTTGTTCACAAATTGTAGATTTATCCCGTTTTGAAGTTATTTTTACCTTAAATTAATTCATAACGATATAACTGATAATTTAAATGAAAATATACGTATTTATAAGGATACGACTTTTTCCGACATTTAACAGTCACAAATTAAAAAAAAAAGACATGGTATATTTTAGTACGGCAGTATAGTGGAATCTGAAAATGAATTGATTTAGATACCTACTAACCTACAGTTTGGGATGAGATGATACGTAAAATAATCACGAACAGTCAATGCATACGTATTACGTATTCTTCTGTTTGATTTCCTTTATATCTAATTCTCTGCTGTTTCCGAGCCGGACCACCCCGCAGAGAGGTATTCATCGCTGCCCTAATGAAATATATTCCGAACAACACGCATTCCATCCGGCCCAATAATGCTGGTGGACTTCCTAACTACACTCCTTAAAACATTATATTCCCGCGAGTGGAAGGTGCGTTAAACTTTTGTCTAGGACTTATTGTACGCGTTGATATTACGTGTTTATTTATCGAATGCCATAAAAGTGGGTGGATATGAGAAGTGACTGCGGAGCCTTAAGCTTTGGAACCATTCTACACGTTACATTAAGCGCGGTCAATATGGATATGCATGGGTATTTACCGATCATTTATGCCCATAGTAAAAAAAAACTATGTGATATGAGATATGTATGTGATATTTTGTACACACACACTCGTTTCTTTATTGCTTTAATTTAGTTTTGAATTTTAATTTCACTACGTAAATACCACAAATATTTTTAATGCCAAAATCTCAATACGTTTAAATATTTACAAAATTTTGAGTGTGTCCAAATACTTGTTCACAAAATCTGGATTATCTCCAATTACAGGAGTTATTTTCATATTAATATGAAAGTAACTCCTGTAATTGGAGATAATCCAGATTTTGTGAACAAGTATTTGGACACACTCAAAATGTTGTAAATAAATTATCTGGTCAAATTATAAACTCAAATAATAAAAATAAAAATGGTATTTTCTAGCGTTTCTCATGTGTGTGATATGGAATATATATACCAATAGATGTCTCTAGTGAAGTTCTAGTGATTCAAGAACAAGGTTTCTAAATTGGTTCATATATATAGAACTTTCAAGAATTTGAGTAGTGTGGTTGTCAATAATGGGTAGAATTGGTGAATGTTACACGTGTGTAAAGTGATCACTTAAACCAGCCTATGACGGTCGTCAGCCACTTGAAATACGTACCATTATACATTTCAATACATAGTGATATTTATCAGGTGAAATTTAAATAAAAAATTACATATGTTACCACAAAGAACTGACTGCCGAATCAATTAATTATAAAATTATAAAATTCTGGATATGCATTTAACGTAAAGGCATAAGGAAAACTTGGCATATTCAATAGTCGAAATAATCAGCGGAAATGTATGAGGAGATACATGAATGTTGAAGAGGCGAAGAGTGTTTGTAAAGACATAATGTAGTACTGTATTATCTCTTTCAAGCATGATGGTTAGTTAGTTAGTTATATTGGATTAAATGACTACTCATTATATTCATATTAAACGTAAAAATGTATGAAAAATACTCGCTAAAAACTTGCGAAAAGTCTTAGTTCATCCGATTCTCGAACGTAACTTTTTGTAAGCTTTACTTAATTCTGATTCAGGCAGAGGATAACGATAATATCCTTTATTCGAATATTTGAGGTCCTAAACACATAAAAAATCCGAAAGGATGTCTGTCCCTTGTTATAGTTGAGCATTGAAATTAAAACAATGGGATTTTTGAAAAGGAATACGTGACAAAGTTCTGATACATGTTTACTTCATATAATATTCCATCATCGAATTTACACAATGATATTGTCGTCTAGACATTGTTTCAGGCGGACTTGTGCATCGGTTATTGTTTGGTTATTGTTTAGGTAGGTATCTAAATCACATTAAGTATTATAATCGGTGCTGATATAGGTAGGAATGATATGTATTTCTTTATTGTGACCGCTGTATGTGTACCTACATAGCTTCATACATCAAAACGAGTGTCACCGACTTTATGTTCATATTCAAAAATATTCATAATGTTATTTTGATTGTTGTCTGCGCTTTGACTAAATTACAACTTATATTACCTTCAAAATGTTTACAAGATTTGTGTAGGTTAAAATTTAAAAATGAAATATGAAGAACTTTTTCGCTTTTCTGTAATATTTCGTATACTATCGTCAAAATATCGTCAAATATCGTCCCTTAGATCGAGGTATCGATCGTTTTGTTTTAGCGATTCTGTTTATATTACATGTTCACATGATGTACAAAAATCGCTAAATTTATAACAATCTAAGAATCGCTTATGCATCGCATGATTTTCCAGATCATCCACATATTAATTTTTATATACTTAACCAAACGAGTTTTATCCAAATAAATAACCGTAAGCTATATGTTTTTGGAACGGACCGAAATGCTTGATTTCATTAAATGCATATATTCTTATTAAATAAAAGAAAAATATTTGTGTTTTTATTATTTACACAAATATTTAAATTTCATACTATTTAAATTTTAATAATTTTGAGAATATTGTAATAGCGAGTACGGCCTTAAAAGGAAATCATTATTTAAAAGAAACAGTGAGTGGTTCTTTACTAATTAATATAACTTACATTTTTGAAAAAGAAATAGGTCATACTATTTATGTAAGATATTATAAATAGGTATCAAATTGTAGTAGAGTGGGTTCGAACCGAGAACCTCTGACTTAAGAGTCCGCAACACTAGCCAAGGGACCACAACCCGACACTATATATTTTTTTTTGCAGATACATGTCTAGAAACCCATCCGATAATATATCTGTGATCTTTTTTCTTTCTTTTTCACTTAATTATATGGTTTAAATTGTCGAAATGTATATGATAAACGTTATATAGTTTTAAGACGATTTTGATTTGACTAAAAATAAAAAACGTAACAGTATTTTTTTTATTGTCTAATAAAAACTACTTAATCGCCAAAGCAATAGGTTAGAATAATATGAATTTCTAGCCATCATAATTATCATGATTTATTCATTATTAATGGAGATTTAGTATATATATGTCCATACAAAAAAAAATCTCTTTTGGTGATAAATTTCTAGTTATAAATACTAAAAATATATATATTTTTAATAATACCTTTATTTTTAACAAAGAATTTATACTAAAATGTATGCTTGTATGTTAAATAAACATTTTTTATGTTCAAGTTTAAAACTTTGCTTAGGATATCTGG
This sequence comes from Brachycentrus maculatus, assembly GCF_059751285.1. Lineage (NCBI taxonomy): Eukaryota > Metazoa > Arthropoda > Insecta > Trichoptera > Brachycentridae > Brachycentrus > Brachycentrus maculatus. Next base: position 233,694 of record NW_028281284.1, on the reverse strand, counting down.
TAGATACATACATTTGCGATGAATTTCATAGTACTTATTACATTTTGAAGGGAAAAAATGGATATGAACACGTCATTAAAGAATGAGTGATGGATATTTTTTGCTATTGACTTGTTCTAACAATTTGTCATCGATTAAACGAATGTGTTTTTAAATACTTCAAATTCTACCCATCAGGGGGTAAGTATTTGACAAGGGTCGACCTCATACGTCAATTGGCAATAGCAAACACATTACAATTGCTTTCAAATTTTATTTCATCGTGATCGAATTCACAGTCAATCACTAAATTTTGTACTTTGGAAGCTTGGCTTTTTCACTTGGAAACTCTTTTAATAAGTTTAGATTCGAATCAATAAAAGAAACAGTTTTATTTAATTTTTTAAAACAAATTACGTTTCACTTTAATTTAACGTTGCAATATAAATCATTTGAGTCAAATGATAAATTTATCAATAGATACGTGATATAAAATGAAGAGTCGCGTCCAAAAGAGAACTTTAGAAGTCCAAGAGGGAGGCCTTTGTTCAATACTGGACATAAGAAGAAGGCTGATGTTAAATAAGTTTAATCGTATTTTAAATACTTCAAAAAAAATTAAGGCTGCGATATGGAATATCGATAAAGTTAAGAAAAGTGTGTTGAGATGGTTTGGGCATGTGAATCAAATGAGTGAAGAAAGGATAGTGAAACAAATTAATGAGGCAAGTATGGTTGATGATAGAAGCAGCAGAAGACCGAGGAAAACTTGGCGTGATCAAGTATTTCAAATAATTCAAAATGTTTAGATCAGGAGTTGGAATAATCGGCGTGCATGTATGAGAAGATGCATCAATGTGGAAGAGGCGAAGATTGTATGCGACGACAGATTGGTATGGCGATCGATTCTCCCTGTTCACCCCTGTTAGCTTGTTTTGTTTAGTCAACTACGTATTGATACATATATAATATATGCATATATTTATAAGTTTCAAATAAATTATTATATCACGCTGTATTCTTTTCTTATTTTCTTAAATATAAAATTTCGAGTAAATAGTTACTTTTAAAGCTATTATAAATCATGAAATATGTATGTATATATAAAGGTACAAACCATTTTGCAAAATACTAAAGTAAGAATCTGTATTATTCGTATCTTAAATTGTTGTTTGTAGCGCACTGGTATTGATACTGTTGTTTTAAATTAGCTGTTTAACTTGATGTAAAAAAACGCAAAGTCAAATATATCAACAAATCATTTTTGCAGATTTATTTTCACGCGTTTGTATTATTAAGGATCAGCCCCAGTCGTTAGGTAGGTTTCCTCATCGATTAACACTTACGACATTGGAACAAAGTCACATGGAACATCTTCCCAATATGGGTGTTGATGATAGCGCTGAAATCATAACAAGGGCAGGACCCCATTGTACAGAATTAGGTTCCTCATTGTTACGATTAAACGTCACTTTTGGCTATAATCTTTTCATTTTTTCATTCACCTCGATCGATCATTCAATTCACACGGCTCCGTTTGAAATTCCCCGCGCTTTGAATACGGTTCTTGACATGGGATGATATGTAAAAAATATTTAAAATGTTGGAAAAAAAGTTATATTATGAATTTAATATTGTATCAATCGGTATATTGTTAAAGGGAGTTTCAACATCTATGATGCGTGTCACTCATGACTCTAATGATGAGTATTGATTTGATGGATGACTTAAACGATACATATGTGTTTTTTCTCGTATTCTTGATATAAAAAGGAGTTCTGAATACCTTGTACCTATACTTATTCATTACGAGCCAAATCATTGCTTGAGAGATAATATTACATTTCAAGAATTTATTCAATTTCATCATTATTCATTACCATGATTCAAGAACAATGTTTCAAAATTAATTCATATATATATAAATTCCAAGATTTTTAGTAGTGTAATTGTCAATAATGGGTAGAATTGGTGAATGTTACACGTGTGTAAAGTGATTACTTAAACCAGCCTATGACGATCGTCAGCCGCGTAAATGCCCAGACTTCCATATTCTTCTTCATCTTTGATATGTCAAAAAATAATATGAAAATAACTCCGGTAATTTAAGATAATCCAGATTTTGTGAACAAGTATTTAGACGCATTTAGATTATTTTCGGATGCACCGGACATGTTTAAATGATAGCAATTTGATAGGTTTTGAACACATAAATAATATTTTCACTACATACAATCCATTAATAATATTTTTAATCCAAACTTTTGTATTATTCAAATAAAATATGTAAATATGATATTTGTCAATCTTATGAGTCAAAAAATATACACAAAAAATATGAGTTCAGAGGCAATTTGTCAAAACAGAGACGTGATATATAAATCAAGCAAAAACACACGTACGTCATTTTAAGAGGAACATTAACGGCAAAGCAGAGGCGTTGTGGTGAATTGCTTTAAATGCTACACAATAGCAAAATGCAAAATATCTACAAATCGCATAGTGATATTAATACTTACTTCAAGAATATTGCGATTTGCCTCAAAATGAGTTCAACGAATTGCTCTAATTTACATAATTTTGCATTTTCTTGCAAATTTAAGGTTATTTGTTTACACTTATCATAAAACGTGTAGTGATCTGGTTACCATACATTTAAGTTTTTTAACTCACAAGTGAAATCATAGAACTAAAATCAAACACCTAAGTTACTTCATTGCTAACTTGGAATCATTGAACTATAGATTCCTATAATTAAAATTATATTTACATTAACTTAAGTCGTGTTTTTAGAGAGATAGCGAGTTTTTTGCCTAGAATTATCACTCTGAATTAAAAGAGTAAAAGCTATAAAAGTAGAAGCCTAAGAAGGTTATGATAAGCGGTGTTGCATAAGCCGGACCTAGATTTTAGATTCAATTGAAGATTAGGTAATTCAACAATGGTCACCGTACATAAGGTTTCGGGTTCGATTCTCAACTGGGTTCACATGAAAACAAGTTTTTAAAACACCATGTTTTTTATATGTTTCCTTAGATTGCAACAGCGATCTATAGAGTCCTTTGATTTTATTGATATCTCAACACAAATGTTATGTAGAATTTATATATTTATCTATTTATTCATAACGCTTTATACTGCTGTTGGCTATTTTAAGTAGACATATTATCTGTTGTGAAACATTCACCATTTAAGCATGACTGATAACCATATTGCCAATTTTAGAAAAGCTGTTTAAAATCTGAATATCGAAAGTACCTATTTCAAACACTTGAAAACGGTCAGGTCAAGAGTTGGAACAATGGCATGTGTATATAACATAATGCGTTAATATGGAAGAGGTGAAGAATGTTTGCTAAACCAGAGTTGTGTGGCGTTCTATTCTCTCAGCCCAACTCTGAAGCAGTGTAATGGTTAATTATTTAGTAATTTTAGATTCCTCTCTAGATTACTTGACACATGGAAAAGCCTTTAAAAATTGTAATATTTATAATCACGTAGGTACATGTTTGATAGTAAAACTATAGTTGTGTATCTAATATACTCTCTGTATAGAAAAAAAATATTTATAAATACATGTATGAATATATGGACGCGCAACGCCCAATGAGTCATACCACATTGTTTAATAAAATATGTATGAATGCATAATCCGCTTCGTCCCCCCACTAAAATGTAATTTATTTGAGAATCGTGATTGTATTTATTTGAACTGTCGGTTATAAAAAAAACGTAATAGCCTTTAATTTTAATTTCGGTCATATTTATTATTGTAATAAATATTTAAAAGTTACCACAAAAGAAGCTCATTCAGGAATTCTAATATTTTGTACATATTACAATCATTGATATTTTTAGAGTAATTCTTAAGATGATTTATCGTACTGTTATAAAATAAGTCATTTTCAAAAGATTTTATAAGAAATATATGAATAATGATAAATTAGTAAACTTTATATTATTCATAAGTCGTTCTCTAACCACAAAAGCTAAATCTCTATTTAAAGAGGAACAGCTTTACTAATATAAAGTTTTGTTAAATGTTGAATCGTCTCGCAAATGAATTAAATTATAATATTTTATTGCAACTATACTAAATAAATATTATTTTAAATCACGATATCTGCTCCAAAGTTCTTTAATATTTAATGTCAATTTCCTATATATTTCAATTATCACAAAGTGACTTCGTCTCTGCTGAGGTAATTTTAATGATAATGTAATCATAACACTATCCCAAGGGTTGATAAATTATTTTAATAATAATAAGTTCGTATGATTTTTATGGTGTAATTTTCGTTAAATACAACCTAAGGGCATCATTGGACTCGTATAAAAGTTTAGAAAACAATATGTTTTCGTCCAAATAATATTTTAAAAAAAGATAAATCTTAAATATTTCATAGTTAATTTCCTGAAAAACCAAATATGGAATTAATATCCCACTATCTGGAGGTTCTGAATAGAGATTATTTATCAGAAACTAAAAAAGGTATGTCAACATTTGGTCCATTTTTACTGAAAACTATTTAAATCTATAAATACTTACTTTCAAATATTCATATGTGTATACGTAGGTACTGAGATTTGTGCGAAATCGGTCAATTTTCGGCCTCCTAATGCAATTGCTGTGTTTACAATTTTATTGCACTTGTAATAAAAGCAATGAACTATTTGACTATCAAACTTCGTGAGAGAGTAATAAAATATCAACTTGTCGAAAAACGAATGGGTGTAAGCTTGCTTATAAATGTGTGAAATTACTTCAACTTGGGAGTCATAAAGTTCAATGCATTGACCTCATACAAATTGCCATAGGAAATGTATTTTAAATTTAGATACGCATGTTATGAAAACTTCACTTCAAATATCGAATCCAGATCAATCGATTTTTTTAAAGATAATTATTTGTGTTTATTTTTATTATTTACACAAATATCTCCATTGAATACCATTACTGTGAGCCTATTAGAAATAGGTATCAAATTGTGGTAGAATGGGTTCGAACCGAGAAACTCTAAGAGTCAGCGACACTACATGACCACAACCCGACAATTTTTCATTCAGTATTTTTTCACTTAGAGAAAAAAAACAAATATTATGATATTTAAAATAATAAAATCAGTACATGTTTAGAATTTATGACATTTAAAAAAATATATATTTCATTTATAATTCAATATTGTAAAATTAAATCCCTATAACACTTGAGAAAAAATACGAAAAAACGAAACCAAGAATTAGAAGTATTACATCCTTAATTAATTAAAGTCAATAAACATTAGTTAAGTTTAATAAGTTTAATAAGTTTCTTTCCAAGCACAAGAGCTTAGTCTATTTTTGAAGAGGCACAAAGTAACTAGTATACGATATTTTTTTATACGTAGAAATGACAAGTTAATGAATGAAATTGTAAGATTTTTAAAACAATTATTATCAATTATTTTTCAACCGTACCACCTTTTTTATGTGCAATTATTGTCAAAAGCCCTGTCAATAGACTTTCATATTCTTCTTCATCTACGTTTAGATGTCGAAATGTAAAAATAACTCCTAAGTGGAGAGAACCCAGATTTGTGAGCAAGTATTTTGATTGGACACACTGAAAATTTTGTGAAGAAGTGATAACTATGCGCTAAGAGATAAGTAAGATTAAAACTATGCGCCTGTAAGGATTGGTGGTAACCTATCCTTACAGGCGCATAGTTTTAATACCAGCCCTAGACCTTCTTCCGGCTGCGGTTTTGAGTAACTTCCTCATTATTCCAATTACAAGAACCGTCATCTTTAGAATATCGATTGCGATCGGATTTAAATATAATGAAATGTTTCTTGCGCCCAAATCAGGCCGCCCCGACCGGCCTTGTTCTCCCATATAGCGTCCGGAGTATGCCGAATTAATCCTATTCTGTGACAATAGCCGATGCATCAGTGCATTGTTCGGCGTTCAATTCGACGACGCGATTATTTGTTTGTTTTGTCGTCACATTTGGTGGCGATATCTGATTATCGATACGGTCACCGATATAAGCAGGATGTGGCCTAATAAATGCCAGCGGCCTTGTTTTAGCGTACTCTTGACAATACTATCTTATTCACAATGACGCGAGGACGTTTATATAAAATTACCTCCATTTATCTACCTGCTTTTGGTAAGAAAAAAACTTTAGATTAGGATTTTCCTCTGTGTCTGGATAAGATGTTGAGAGATAGCCATAAAAATCGCAACGTAGATAATGGAACTTAGTTTCCTATAAAAATATTAGTTTTAAAATGTGCTGTTTTCATAATGATACTCGTATTGGATGACTCTAAACACTTCCGCACCGACATACCATTATCCTCCCTTATACAAGACTAAGACTGTTTTTTCAATTATAAGATTCTTTATTTCGATTTTTTTATTAATCGGATACGTTACAATACATTTGTTAATTTTTTATATATAAAAATTTTTGACTTGAGCGTCATTTGACAACACATTTTTTTATATATTGAGAAATTTCTCATTGTAATTTACTATATTATATTACGCAATAAGAGACTACACTAATGAGCGGATAATTCTGAATGTATGTTTTAATTATTCACAATTCCTATCTTAAAAATAAATTTACATTAATGATATTTTTTACAATTATGTTTACTTTATATATACCTTAAAATTCAACACTCCATTAATATCTTAACAAAGATGAAACAGTTATTAATATTATCCTTTTTCTCTTCTTTTTATACCTACAATGGTGTATAGGGCATTGCATCGGATCGACAGTGTGAAGGCTGTTCGGTTGTTGTTATCGGAGTGAAATATATTTGAAAACATACAGATAATTCTCTTTCATTAAAAAATAAAAATAATTGTAAAATAAAGCAACTGTAGAGACCACGTGGATAGAGCAAACTCGGAGACCACCAAAAAGATGAAGGGACAGCTGTTATTACATATTCCAGGAATAAGAAATGAATACAATAATAGGACCCAAGTCCTGACATAAGCAGAAGAGTAAGAAAAAAAAAATTATTAAAAGATGTGTGTAAGAACTAAAACCATGGCATAAATTGATCTTTAAAAAAGCTTTATTAATATCGAACAAATTAACCAGCTGCCTAATAAAAATATACAAAACAGAATCCAGTCAGGGAGACAAAATGAATTAACCAAAAAAATGCTTTATGAATAGATATTTGTGGTAGTGATTATTTATATTTTTTCATTCGTTTCCTTAAAACACGCTTCTTACCTTATATTTTTTTATACCTGTTTACTGTACCCATTTATTGTTTTATTATACATTTTCATTTTTTAAAAACTTTTTCATTTGTGTTTCAGACTTGTTAACCTCAATTACTAGTCCAAAAATAAGAAATGAAAATTACTCATCGGGAGAAAATGCGCTTTTGAAAAATAAAAATTAACCATCAAAAAATATAATTATTCCTATTATTTTCGTGACATCTCATCAAAGATGAAGAAGAATATGAAAGTCTGGGCATTTACGGGGCTGACGACCGTCATAGGCTGGTTTAAGTGATCACTTTACACTCGTGTAACATTCACCGATTCTACCCATTATTGACAATTACACTACTCAAATTCTCGGAAGTTCTATATATATGAACCAATTTCGAAACATAGTTCTTGAATCACTAGAATTTCACTAGAGATATCTATTGGTGAGATGAAAAGAAGCTTTTTATTAAGCAGAAACTCTTTTATAAGAATGTGAGGTCCGTAAATGCCCAGATATCAATATTCTTCTTCATCTTTGATGAGATGTCACAAACATAATAAGAAAATAACTCCTGTCATTGGAGATAATCCAGATTTTGTGAACAAGAATTTGGACATACTCAAAATGTTGTGAATAAATATTCGTGGTACCTACAAATATTCTATGTACCTAATACTGAACTTTGTAATAAAAAAAACTCTGTATGGTGTGCTTCATGTAAAGTGCGCTCACCATATACGAATCAATTATTAATGACTGGTAGCAATGACTATAGAAACATTTACGTTTCTTATTTGCCCTTTGTCGTAAACAATCGTAAATTATGCATTCTCAGAGTCGCTAGATTCCATCACATAGCTAATATTAATTTGAAAATAACCAAACAATACAAGGGCGTATACGGGGCACGCGCTACTTGTGTTCGTAATATATTATTATTGCCAGAATAAATATTGCATTGTTCCTTCGGTAGCTGCATATAAAAGCTTATTCAATTTGTACAATGTGAATAATCGATTGACCTGCAAAATGAAACTAACACAATGAGAGACTGAGTAATTTGGCTTGAATTCGCGTTCCTTCTAGATGACACATAAATCTTATTATTTCAGTAACAGGGCTGGTAGAATATAAATTAATGTATTATTTCGAGAAATAAAAATACTTTGTGTTCTGATCCACTCACATTTTTATTAACCAACTAGTTTCGGCAACAACCTGTAGCCCTCTTCAGGGTTTCATTTATTACTGGCCTGAAGAGGGCAACAGGTTGTTGCCGAAACTAGTTGGTTAATAAAAATGTGAGTGGATCAGAGCACAAAGTATTTTTATTTCTCGAAATAATATATCAATATGATCCACAAAGTTAATGCTTTCAATATTCAAAACATAAATTAATGTTACTAATGGTAAAGTTTTAGTAATAGTTAGCCCGCCGTTTTGTCCGCCTCCGTAGTCATATAAATATAAGTGATTTACTTATTTATTTTTTTACAAAAATGTTAATAAAATTAGTATATAACCACTCACCGAGATTTTTACGTCTACCGGTTTCGAGACGTACCCGTCTCTTCGTCAGGACAATCACTAACACAGCATGCAAACAATACTATCCTTCACCACCATAGCACCATTTACACACTCAAAACTACACAAAATGTCTAACACATGCGATTTTCGGTCGAAAAAATAAATAAGCAAAAATGACTAACCACAAAGTAAATGCTTTAAATATTAATAATATTGAGAATATAAGTGATTTATTCACTGTAATATTTATTCAATATTATCCTGGACTGGTATCTAAAGCGGAGGGCTGATCACCATTCCTTCATGTGTAAACGATTAAGATAACTCTGCGTTTATATGTCGCAGTGCCCTATGCACCATTGGGGTGCAGGTGAGGGTTAAAAAAAATATTTAGCCCATTGGCTTGTATACTGGAAGTCCAGGGTTTGATTCCCATAGGTTTAAAATAAATAAAAGTGATTCTTACACTCACAATTGTTTAATATTACCCAGGGCTGGCGCCTGAGGTTCGGAACACCTTGGTTTCGTAAAATTAAAGATACGTCGATTCGATGCAGTGCCCTATGCACCATTGAAGGCTTAGAATATTAGTAAACAAATCAACTAAACAACGAAAATGTTTCTTTTTGGTACATAAACCCATTTTTAACCAATCGAAAAAAAAAATGTTAAAATATAATAAATAGTTGATGTTTATTTCAACTTTCATATTTTAACTTATTTTATAACGTTTTTAATTATTTGAGATGGAAAAATACTTAGAAAAATTATATTTTTTTTGTTTTTCTAATTTTTTTTGTTGCTCAACCTTTTTATTCAAATAAATTTAAGTCAAATTTGATATTTATTTTTTACTTTCTTGGGGTAACCTTAGAAATGTTTTCAAACAAACTTTCTATCCCATGAACCGGAATGTAATACTTGATTATAATACGATCCCCGACCGCAATCGAAACAATACAAATTTTCACATTGTTTTACAGAATTTGCGTTACAAATTAATTGTCGAAGTGGCAGCCTTAAAGCTTTCGAAATGGTTGGTCAGCATAAATATTGATTCGACACGATGAAGGTGTTAATTTCAGAGACAATTTTTCAAGTAAAGCGTGGTGCATCAAAACTTATATTACACGATTGGCTATTATTTTATTATGATCGAAATGAAACACGATAAGTTTATGTTTTTTTTTTAATTAACACGCCCAATAAGTATTCGACTGTTACTGAAAGTGTTGATACATCGAGATAATAATTATTCACCCACCATTTACAACTGAAAACATAGTTTAATTTATTTTAAAAATTATTTTAAATACTTAAAACGTAAGTGAAATAAGATATGAGAAAATAATCTGCTAAATATAATATATATTTGAAGCACTAACTTTGTGATTTTTCATTTTATAATTTGAATATTACTTTTTAATCACTATTAATTTACAGAGATTATAAAACAAAGTTAGATTTTAATTATCATCTGCTAAAGTTTGCAAAAAAGCAGTGGATACTGGATAGATAAAAAAAACATTGGTTTCATTCAGAATGGTGCAAATATATATATTTTTTCAATCGAAAACTGAGTATGAGATAGAGTTTTAAAGACTTAATTTATCTAAATGTTGAATTATTTTATTTTATTATTACACATTCAATGACTGGTATTGTAAAAAAATGAGAAAATATACATAGAGTAATTTGGTCATTTTATGTGGGGAGAGAAATACAAAATAATACGTAATAAACTAACTATCACGCCGCTTCCCATATATTTTTCATAATCTGTATTGAAATTTCTAAACGAGTTAAATAAATACTTCTCCAACTCATCAACTGATGGCTTAACAATCGGCCATACTTCACAAATGTATCGAAAACCTTTCCGGTATGCGGAAGAGTCTAAGACCATTGCATACATACAGATTTCAAGCATTTATGCAATATGGATGTGAAATAATTGGCAGAATGGTGAACGTTACATAAGTGTATAAAGTGATCGGTTAAACCATCCAAATGCCAGGTCGTGAGCCGTAGGATGCTCAGAGTTCCATCTTCTTTCGAAAAAAAGGAAAATACGATACATGTTGAGGCACCTTTAAATTAGAAAAAATAACTTTTCATTTGTGATCGACCAAAATTCTATTCCGCAATGACAGAATTATAATATAATATAATGAAATTTAGGCCACAAATATTTAAGTTTTACAGATCTTCATTGTTTAAAATAATAGTATTAAACGTCTCAAAATGCGTTAACTGATTGAACTATAGTGATACGGAATACTCTGAAAGAGTATTGCATGGTGTTAGACAATAAATTACACAATTTGCAATGAACACCATAAAAACATCTGAGAGCAGATAAACCCACTCGTGAAAATGAATGGATATAGTTTAATTATAAGCTTCAAATGACTAATGTAAGATCTTGATATGAAGAGTTGTTGAGACGTGTTGTGATTTATAAGTCTTACTTTACTAGAAAAAATACCTATCTCTTTACAATAGAGATCATAGCAATCCCCATACATGGGAACGGAAAACACCATAAATCTCATATTGACCGAAACATTTCAACCCACTCCGCGTGATCTATTTTAAATTTAACCACACTTTATATGATCTAAACCATTGAAAACATTATGGCGATTGTAAAAATCGTTAAACAATAAAATAATAATTATGATGGCTGGATTGTTTAGATCAATAAAAATTCACCCACGCGATTAACATAATTCAATCGAGAGCAAAATCAGTTTAATTTACATAATATTGAAGAATAAAATCCATACGCGACATAGATTATTTAAATTTGTATCTGTATTATAATGATCGTTTTACATGAAACAAAAATTGATTAAAAATAGCATAATTAAGTCTACTTAATTTAATTCACAGTTTTATTAAGCCGAAATTCGGTTGTTTAAATTTATATACTGACATGCATTTTTATTATATCGCTCACTCCTTTCAAGAACGTCATAAACCAAAATTCGTCAATTTTCAGTTGTGCATGTTTTCGGAATGGCCAGAAAATGTACTATATCCCAGCAAAAGCGGCATATTTTTAACTTAATATTTACCCGCTACAGGGCAGAAAGTGTTGTTTTTGCATTTTGAAGAAAAGGTATTGTTTAATCATTTTTTAAAATATACTTAATATTTTTCAAATGGAGAAAAACCGTTAAAGTTTTACCTAAAAAGATCTGCTGTACAGTAAAAAGTTCAGTAAGTGGCTTGATATTTATTTTGAATACATTGTATTGTATTTTTAAACTTTAAAAACGTTCTCCTGAAAAATTAAGTTTTTTTATTTATGACGTTCTTGAAAGGAGTGAGCAATATTAAACAAAGGTAATTTAATTAAACTAACTTACTCATCATCGCTGCCTCTAAGGGGTAAGTAGAAATAAAAGAACGTCATATCAACGCCATGCCTTTTCCACATTTCCTTAAACATACTTGTCGATTATTTCGACTCCAGATACGGCTGCTTTTAAGTATTTTACATACCTGATCATACCAAGTTTTTGTCGATCTTTCTCTGCTCTTTTTTCCAACTACATTCACCTCATTTTTACCGTTTTTTCCTCACATATTGGTTCCATATGTCAAAACCATCTCAACATACTTTTCTAAATTCAATCAATACTAGATTAACAACTAGTCATGAAATCGATTAATTATTTTATTGATTACTCCGATATGGATTTAAAACACAAAAGGTTTTATTTTACAGAAGTTAAAATAAGTTATCTACGCTACGTACTTGCCGCGTTATCTTTTTACTATCATCCCGGTCCAGCAGTAATAATTAATTTACACAGAAGTAATAGTAAAGTTATTAGTCTTCGGTACGTTGTTGACGCGTTTGTAATACCACTCTATCGTACTCTCAAAATGTTGACAAGATTCCCTGAAAGACATCTAAATCTTAAAATTAAATAAAGACAGCGGCTAATTGAATTAAACGGCCGCAAGAATCTTGGTAGTATAACAGACATTTTGATCATATACGTTATGTTAAATGGCGTTTAAAATATGCATTAAAATTCAGGTGGGTATAATTCACCCATACACCTACGTATTCGTGTATTAGTAAGATGTAATAATGAGTATATTTTTTATTCACATTTTTAAACTGTGAATATCTCAGGTAAGTGTTCATCAGAATGACTGTCAGCGGAAACAATGCAACACCTTATTATTATTATTTAAGGAACCCAACCGACATGCGACACCCACGTGGATATCGTCAGGAAAAATGAACGAAAAAAAAACATGTGAACAAGATCAAAAACGATGACTAACTCTTAATCGCCGTACACATGTTGGCGATACGATAATACACGATGCAACACGATACGGCACGATGCGGCAAGATTCGACGCGATTCGACATGATACGAGGTGATATATATCAAACAACCATTCGATATGGCAACACCATTTTTTTTATATGTCTTCTTTTTCTTCTTGGTGTAGGCCTTGTGGCTGTTTTTTTTAAAGGGATTAGCCTCCTTTGGTGTCAATTCATCTCTTTGGTCGTCTGCCTATATAATTTTATTATTTATAATTTTATTACAAAAAATATTTATTTATAAAATATAAATTGTTATATTTTTTTGTAAATTACCGCACCAAAATACACCAAATATTTAATTTTGTTGTAAAAATTTGCTAGGAAACAGTTCACATTTTTGGCAGCTATCAATAAGCACGCTGTTCACCATGGACAACGTCTAGTATTGCGTATGTGGCTATTACGTTCAACAGACGGTGCTGCCATTGCGATTACATTTTTTTATAAATATTTTTACCCTTTGTGTATTTGAATATAACATTGTGTCATAATGTCAAAGCAATTGATGATTAATTTTAGGAGATTCATGATTTCAAACAATATTTTTGTATATTAATATATTATCTCTCCTGATAAAGATTTTATTGATAAATTAATATGATGAACAAAACAATGAAATCAAGAAAAACAAAGTTTTTAGTAAAGATATACATATATCGTCATTAATAAAATACCTTTCATGCATTTATAAATATATCAAATGCTCACATAAATTGGAAAGCACACAATATATCTTCATTTATATTTTGAATTTATATGATGTACCTTATACGGTTTATGCATCAAATCTGATACGGAATTAGACATAGCTAATACGATTACTATAAACAATGTAAACACGGACTTACTATTAAGACTCGTAAGAGTTCGCACATCACCGCCCCCGCGAAGTGTATCATATTTATCAGCTCAACACTACAATATATGATGATAACACGTGTTCCAAGGTTTAATTATCATTTGTTACACTTCTTGGTATATATTTCAAGTGATTTTCTTATTTCTAGTTAGTAATAACAGACAATATTATATCCTCAAACTTTGTAGTGTAAAAAATTAGAAAATAAAGAATAGACTGTAGTTTCAGTAGGTCTAGAAATGCCACCAGTAGTTATATATTCTTTTATCATAAAAATATACCTTTTATATAATTTTTATTGATAGCTCACTTCTTTTTTTAGTAATTTTTTTGTTATGGATTTTTGCCTAAACTAACCTAATCTGACCTTAACAAACCTTACCTAACCTAACATTACTTGATATTACGCAATCTAAGAAGGTACTTAGTTCTCATTTATATTTTGAATTTATATGATGTACCTTATACGGTTTATGTATCAAATCTGATACGGAATTAGACATAGCTAATACGATTACTATAAACAATGTAAACACGGACTTACTATTAAGACTCGTAAGAGTTCGCACATCACCGCCCCCGCGAAGTGTATCATATTTATCAGCTCAACACTACAATATATGATGATAACACGTGTTCCAAGGTTTAATTATCATTTGTTACACTTCTTAGTAAACATTTCAAATGATTTTGTGCTCTTATTTCTAAAATTAAAGAAAACACTTTGTTTTTTACCACTTGAGTTTTTATTAAAGACTACATGTTTCAGAAGTTAAACTTCCATCATTCAGGTCTGTATAATAACTAGTTTGTAATAACAGACAATATTATATCCTCAAACCTCGTAGTATCAACATTTTTTTTTAGAAAATAAAGAATAGACTGTAATTTCAGTAAGCCCAAAAATGCCATCAGTAGTTATATATTCTCTAAAAGAGGACTCTTTTATATTTTTTATTAAAAACTCACCCCTTTTTTATTATTTTTTTTGTTATGATTTTTTTACCTAAACTAACCTAACCCAACTTAAACTTACTTAATCTAACCTATTCTGACCTTAAAAAACCTTACCTAACCTAACATTACGCATTCTAAGTAGGTACTAAGTTCTCAAAAATTAACCTAACCTAACATTACCTTATCAAACTAAGTTTTTAATATTAACCTTACTTATCCTAACCTAACATAATCCAATCTAATATATCTACGTTCTAAGCTTTTACCTCATAATAATAAAAAAATCTACAATATTTTGATTGAGTCCAAATACTTGTTCACAAAATCTGGATTATCTTCAATTACAGGAGATATTTTAATATTATTTTTTGACATCTCAACAAAGATAAACCAGCTTATGACGGTCGTCAGCTCCGTTAATGCCCAGACTTCCATATTCATCTTCATCTTTGATGAGCTGTCAAAAAAATGTAAAAAAATCTGTTAAATATCTGAGTAAGATTCATGTTGGAACTAATTGTTTTATAATTGCCTTATATTTATTAAAATCATATTTTATATTCCGCCGATATTTACTATACATATCGTAAAAGACGGAAACCATTTATGTATATAATTTTTGGCAAGATATCACGTTCAATTTTATTTTTATAGATCACTAGAAAATGGTACAGAATGACACATTAAGCATCTGGTGTTTTAGCTTATGTTGCACAATAGTAAAACGATTAAATCATAATAATATGTTATTTGTTTAAAGATGACAATATTATTAATGTAGTAATAGCTGACTCTGAACAGTACAGTACAGTACAATACACTGTAGTTGTGATGAAACATTTCCTTAATAATATTAAACTACTAACATAATACAAGCAGATGAAGTGATTCCAAAATTACAGTCACATTCGACTTGCTTATAGTCACATTATTTATGTAAATATATTACACAGCACCCTTCCCTAAATGGCATCTAAGTACTATTGGTTTAAGAAAGATGTTTGAGCTTCTTAACCCTTCGGAATATTCGATTTTTTATTGTTAATAATATTTTAAATAAATAAAAAATATTCGTTAAAAACTCTTAGTGGGGTTAAATCACCCCTAGTCCGCCTAGTCCGCCTCCGTGGTGTAATGATTAGCGCGTTTAGCTACCGTCCTGGAGTTTTCGGGTTCGATTCTCAAGGGATGTGAAAATAAAAATTAGTGATTTTAATAATAATAAAACCCTTATCCGCACCCCAATGGTGCATAGGGCACTGTGTCATATAAACGCAGTGTTATCTTGATCGTTTTACACATGAAGGAAGGGTGATCAGCCCTCCGCTTCAGGTACCAGTCCATGGTAATATTAAATAAATATTACAGTGAAAAAATCACTTATATTTATTTTACCCCCCTTGGGAATCGAACCCGGGACCTCCAGAACGGTAGCCGAGCGTGCTGACCATTACACTACGGAGGCGGACAAAAGTGATTTTACACTCCAATATTTATTCAATATTACCCAGGACTGGTCCCTGAAGCGCAGGAGTGATCACCTTGCCTTCATGTAAGTAACGATCAAGATAACCCAGGTGCCCTATCCACTATTGGGTACGAATAAGGATTAGAAAAAAAAATATATTTAAAAAAAACAGTCGTTTTCTAGAACAGTTATTTTCTTCTTTTTCTTATTAATCTTGGTGTAGGCCTTGTGGAATGTTTTTAAGAGGAATTAGCCTCCTGAGATGTCAATTCACAGCTCTCAATTTATTTCTTTGGTGATCTAACCGAAAGTCGTCTATCTTGGGGTTGGCATTCCAGTGCGTTGTGGCGGAGTCTGGATGGTTCTAATCTCCTTACATAGCCATACCATTGTAGTAAATGAATGAAGCTAAAAAAATAACTCCCAGATCTAAGTAAAACTCTTACATTATTTACAGAACTTCTCGATATTTTTCAAAATGGTGCTATAATTGAAAAAAACCGAGTCTCAGAATTGTTTAATGTATAAGGGTTTGAACATGTATGATGAGATGCCTGAATGTATGAAGAATGAAAAGAGTGTGAAAGAATTTAAAAATAAATGTTTTGCTTACTGTAAGAAGATATTTACTGTAAGAAACATATTTATATATTTATATATATATATATATATATATATATATATATATATATATATATATATATATATATATATATATATATATATATATATATATATATATATATATATATATATATATATATATATATATATATATATATATATATATATATATATATATATATATATATATATATATATATATATATATATATATATATATATATATATATATATATATATATATATATATATATATATATATATATATATATATATATATATATATATATATATATATATATATATATATATATATATATATATATATATATATATATATATATATATATATATATATATATATATATATATATATATATATATATATATATTTATATACATATGTGATGTAAATAATAGTTTTTATTAGTGAAATATAAAACTTATTAAAGAAAATAATAATAATAATATAATTATAGTAATCGAAGATAAAGAAAAAAAATATAATATTGTTTATTTCACTTAAACTTGTTCGTAAGGGTTAAGTTACTGCAACGTGCAATTATTACAACAACCTTCATGAATAGACGGAGATAATGAGTCAAATGAGTCACTGCAGACGGAAATAGTACTTATGTACGGATAAGGATCTTCAATGCAGATCTGACATCCTGGGTCAAACTTAAGGATAATGAGAGCGATGTTATTGTGCTATTAAGGTCTGTTTTTCTTTAATTAGCGCCAAGATTGTTCGTCTCGCTTTAATCCGTTATAATTGTTTCCCATATATTTTTTTGTATTTAAATTAAATTATGCAAATCATTCACTTGCCAAATTGATGATTGCTGACATGCTGAATAAAGCTTTAGAATAAAGTTGACCCGTGATACATGTTGTAATTGTAATATAAAGTTTGAAGTAAAAGTTTAACTTCAATTAAAGAATTTGTTAAAAAAAAATGAGTTATCAAAATCTGTTCGACTCTGTACTTTTGTAGTTAGCATATTTAACTATCATGCTGTAGATCTCAAGTTTGATTCCCATGGGGTCGAAAAACAATATTGATTTTTCACTGTGCCTTATATATTTTTTAATATCACCATGATATCTTAAGTGTAGGTCAGATCACTTTTCTTTCGTATACGTTACTATCAATATAACACTGCGCTGATGCTATACAGTGCCTTATGCACCAATGAGTGCGTATTAGGGTCAAATGATGAATATAATGCAACTAAATATGCATAAATATTGTGTTTAAAATTTACACAAAAATTAAATACATATAAACACATTCCAAAACCTGAATATTCATTTACCATATATTATTGGATTTAGTCTCTTTTTCTGAAAGATTTTTTACGAAACTGATAAATTCTATCTTTTTTCATAATAAGAATTCAATCAAATATAAAATAATCTGAATCGTGTTATTTTATCCGCGCTAGCGGCGCTACTCAAACGTCTTTATCATCCGAAATATATTTTAACACGTCTCTTGTTATATTGTTATTTGATTCACCGAGTAATTCCAGTGTATGTCAGATCCCCCCAACTTTAACTATCACTTAAGAGTAACATATCGCTCACTCCTTTCAACAACGTCATGTATCAAAAATCGACAATTTTCTGTTGTGAATGTTTTTGGAATGCCCAGAAAATGTACTAAGTATATCCCAGTAAAAGCGGCATATTTCTAACTTTATTTTTATCCGCTACAGGGCAGAGAGTGTTGTTTTTACATTTTGAAGAAGTGGTATTGTTTAATTATTTTTTTAAATTTACTAAATATTTTTCAAATTGAGAAAAAACATTCAGGTTTTACCTAAAAACATCTGTTGAACAGTAAAAAGTTCACTTAGTGGATTGATGTTTATTTTTAATACATTATATTATATTTTGAAACTTTAAAAACGATCTCCTGCAAGTTTTTTGATATAAGACGTTGTTGAAAGGAGTGAGCGATATGTGTCCCTGTCTTGGGCAGCTCTAAACAGCACCTCACCTGTTACAATTTTATAATTATTGATAGTAATTCGTCCATATTTAACATATATAAAGTAAAAATATTATATATGGTAGATAACTACCAACAAACAGGGCGTTATGCACCAATAGCGAAATTGAATTATTACCTTTCGAAAACGTGGATATGCATTTCTTCAAAGGGTTTACCGATTCAATTTTGCAATTAATATCGTTATAGACATTCTGAGCGATATCGGTGTTTAGCATTACCGCTGGTTTCTCACTTCTCGCTTAAAATGAGTATGATATGATTCAGTGGTCATATCTCACAAACGGCATAAATTAAATACATTGTTTTATGGTATTCAATTATTCACAACATGAAAGTTCAAATAGTGTCCGCAGTCATTACTCTTTGTCAAAGTGGATTGTCGTACTTAATCGCCGGTGTAATATGCACGAAGGTTTCGAAATCAAACCGATTTTGTGATGTGTAATATTTAATATTTAATGCACTGGGCGTTGGGTCGCCCTTAAGTGAATTAATGTATGGAAATTATGTCAGAAACGTAACTTCGTACCGCAGTTATCGTTTCATACGTCCAACGAAATAATAATTTATTGCATTCATAATGATATTGTACACTGTAAACAATAACGTTATCATAATTTAATATGAACATTACGTTATAAATCAATTTCTTCTTCTTCTTCTTCTTGGTGTAGACCTTATGGCCTATTTTTAAGAGGGTTTAGTCTCCTGCGATGTGGATTCCCAGCTATCGATCCATCTCTTTAGTGATCTGCCCAGGGTTGGACGTGCAGTGCAATATGGGAGATTCTGGATGGTTTCATTCTCCTCATGTACGCATACAATTGTTTTCTTCTTTGCCTTCCCCACCTAACAATATCTTCGATCTCGCATATTTCTCTTAGCCTGGTGTTCCTTATTCTATAGACTTTTGCCAAATATGATCCTTAAAGTCTTCATTTTTGACACTCTTAGTGCGTTTTTTATTACTGCACTCTGCATTCCATTCCATATGTCATAATGGGTTGCACACTACATTAATATATTTCCTTCTGATCTACATGTCAGAACCTATTTCACTTACTTTATAAATGTCCACTGGGGTCCACAAACTGCCTCTTCAGTAGGCTGCCAGCTATTTTGTATCTTCCTTGATCAGGTCCATTTCCCGAAGGTCAGATGAAAACTTCCGACGAATTGTCAGAGTGGTCGTCCTGGATGGCGAGAACCGGATGCCTTGTAAAAGAGGCCAGATTTATTTTGGCTTTCGGGAGGTAAGCGAAGTACTTAGCCTTGCTAAATAAATCGCCTTTTCTTGATGAAATTTGTAACCATACGTTGCTATATCATACATGGTATTTTCCAGAAAAAAAATGGAAAAAAATGCCATTTCATCTTGTGAATGTAACAACATCACACGAATCAGTAAACATTGCTCATGGCAAAAAACGTGCTTCATGAGAGCTGCAAAAATATTGTACAATTACAACCATTGTGAAATTTAACAGATTAGAAGTTTTTGTTTAATATTTTCTTTCTTTTCCATTTTACCAGACTCGTCTACAGCAACGCGTAAACGGTTACAGCTGGCATATAAATAAATGTAACAAATGCATATGTAGAAATGCAATACTAAAAATAGCGTTTTTTTTTTTAAATTTGTTTATCAGTTTCACGATTTTTAATTTAGGAGATTTTTGTATTTTCGTGATAGTTATATCATTGAGAGCAAAATTTTCTTGTCTGTAATATTTATTTTATTATCATAGTTACTTTCTACACTTCTCTACATCTATTTTACCATGACCAAAGGCATTTAGATTTATGTATTTTAATCAAATAAAAATCTGACAAAAATATGACATCATTTTATTTGATGAATCGATACCATTAGGTAACCTACGTCTTTCACACTTATGAAACCATTTTTGAGTGCTGTGTTATCCACATTTATCATTGTTCAAATATATTACGAAAAGGATAAACCGTTAACAATATCATGTTGAATAATAATTAGTACTTACGTAAATAAACTATTTATATATACATGTATATATATATGTGTATATATATATATATATATATATATATATATATATATATATATATATATATATAAATATAAATATATATATAAATAAATATATATATATATATAATATATATATATATATATATATATATATATATATATATATATATATATATATATATATATATATATATATATATATATATATGTGTGTGTGTGTGTGTGTGTGTGTGTGTGTGTGTATGTGTGTATTGTATATGCTCTTATTTCTATGCCTTAATGCTATTATTTGAGATTTGTCAGATGTTCCTGTTAATTAATTCATCCATATTAACTCCCCCTATTGTCTATATTCTCACCGATAAAAAATTATTCTCTTCATACTTCAACGTTCTATGAACACAGCTCTAAGCTAATTTAGGCTTAGTTTCACATATGACTTTTGAAAATGATGAGGGATTCGTCAAAACGTGTGTCACAATCGATTTTATGAAATCGTTGTATTTAACAATGAGGATTAAATTTAAAACATATAACATTATTACTTCTTACTTTTCTTGCTTCATGTGTACCCCATTAAATACAGTAAGACTAAACTTAAGCCTTTAAAAAAAATAAATGATCTAGATAAAACCACGTCAAACTGATACGGTGCTCTATGCACCATCTGAGGGCAGGTATTGGCTGAATAAAGTATTCATTACACAGATACGTATTTATATAAGCGGTAGTAACGGGAGTCACTATACGGTATTGATTCCCAGTAAAATAAGAATTATTGATTACTGAGATTTTGAGATGAAAATCTTTAATTAATTAACTGCAGAAAAAACTTAAAGGAATACTATCAGAATAACTCAAATCCGTGCAATTTGGAAATTTCAGAACGAGATCAGATGAGCATAGAATAAACTAGGAACTAGAAGACACTCGTGGAAAAAAAAAACTCAAAAATAGAGCTCAAAATATAAAAAATATAAACTCATTTGAAACAACGGTCCAACAAACCACTTACACTTTAAATTGACTTATATTAGAATTTAGGGGATTCTTCACCCTAAAAGACACCATCGATTGAAGATCCAACATATTAATGATTTTAATTGTGATTATGAAAGAGAAAAAACAATTGTAACCCATGGTAGTTAACAACTATGGGTTACGTAACAAAATTGATTCTCAGGACTTAATTCATGGTACTGTTACGTCACAATAAAATAATCGGATTTTCATCAAATTCATGTATGACGTTACAATCAATATAATGACGATTGTATTTTAACAATTTTTCCAGCACTTATGATTATTATAAGGTACACATGGGTTTATATATTACTTCAGATGAATAATATTATTTCGCTAACATATAAATAAGTCGGATCACATTGCACAAGTATACCTGACGCCTCTCCGTACTATGGACCGCAGTACGTTCTTGTATGATTCATGTGCATCTTATTGCATTCATTAAGTACGGAAACTTAAATTTATCTGATGAATTTAGCTCTGCACAAAGGTCGGAAATTGCAATCCGTGGGAGATTGTGTATCAAGAGATTTATATTCTGTATTCTACTAAAATAAATAATCTGCTTAATGCTGTCAGGGAAATTAAACGATCCTCTTAATAAGTCTTCTTTTCTTGAGCAGAAGTTAATTAATTATTTTTATTCACTGGACAAATATTACTGTAGATTAGGTAAATTGCTGTTTTATCAATCGTAGGAATCTAGCTGAATTTTAATATTTGAAATTTTAATATTATAATAAAACACTTGTATTATATCACTTTTGGGTTTATAAGTTTATACATGGCTAGTTTCGAAAAGGTACATATGTTCTCATACTTAAACAAGTGACTATACAGCTTGTATTATCACCTGTTAAAATAGACTTCTGTATTTTTGGAAGCAAATATCTAGTGTTTGCATTAAAAAAAAGACTTTGTTTTAACTAATGTTTTGTTTTATATTTTCATCATCATGTTATTCTACAAAGTAAATGTCTACAACATTTTGAGTGTGTCCAAATACTTTTTCACAAATCTGGATTATCTCCAATTATGTCTTTAGTGATTCAAGCACTATATTTTGAATTCGAACTACATATAATATGTAAAATATCCAGGAATTCTAGAAGTGTAGTTGTCAATCATGGGTAGAATTGGTGAATGTTACACGTGTGAAATGTAATCACTTAAACTAGCCTATGGCGGTCGTAAGCCCCGTAAATGCCCAGACTTCCATATTCTTCTTCATTTTTGTTGAGCTGTCAAAAACTAATATCACCTGTTGATATAAACATTTGTAGTTGTCGGAACTAGTAGTGTTTACATTAAAAAAATTATCTAAAAACAAACAAATAAAAATCTTTGCGTTTTTAGAAAACCCAGATTGTCAGGGTTGTTTTTTTTGGGAGGCGGAAACCTGACGCCTTGTAAGAGAGGCAAGCTTGATTTAGGGTTTCGGGAGGCAAGTGAAGTACACTTAAACAAAAAAATTGTTTTTAAAAATGCGGTGCCATCTGTTAAACGTAACAACATCACACGCATCAGTAAAAATTGCTCATGGCAGACTACATGCTTCTTGAGAGCAGATTTTTAAATGATCACATTTAGATAATTGGATAATTGAGAATCGCTCTTTACAGCTGTCAGATTGCAAACTTCTCCTTTAGGAACGATAGTAAAATGATTTCTAATCTATTGTGCCTACTTCCGCTATAGTTTGGTCGTGTGGGTTAAGGTTTATTGTCAGACCCGAGTGAGTCACCCCGCCTTCTAGCCGTTGTTTAATTAAACTTTGCCGATTTTAAATCAGGCCTAACCCATGAGATAACTGAGCCAATGGAAACCCGACAACCTTTCAACGGCAACTCAATTCGAAGGGAATATTTCGATACTTTCGCAACTATTTAAAATCAACGCGATGAGATCACGATTATACTGAGAAAGTATTGTAATATTATGTAAATATCTTAGGTTTATATATTTATACTATGTACCATTAAAAAACTATTCACATTTCATTAAAAAAGAAGGTACTCGTGTTAGTGTATTTTCATATTATTTTTTGACATCTCATCAAAGATGAAGAAGAATATGGAAGTCTGGGCATTTACGGGGCTTACGACCGTCATAGGCTGGTTTGAGTGATCACTTTACACACGTGTAACATTCACCAATTCTACCCATTATTGACAACCACACTACTCAAATTCTTGGATGTTCTATATATATGAACCAATTTAGAAACCTTGTTCATGAATCACTAAAACTTCACTCGAGACATCTATTGGTGAGATGTAAAGAAGCTTTTTATTAAGCAGAAACTCTTATATTATATTGTGTATTTTCATGAACTACCTAAATTAATACGCATTAAAATTACGACCCTTCAAAATCTCGTTAAATCGTAATATTAATACACTCAATATAATATTAATACACAAAATTTCACTCTTCTCTAAATATCTGCAAGAAATATGAATTAATTAGTATGGAATTGATTTAAACGTGGCCTAAAAAAAAAAGAATTTTGCTGAATATTAACGAATTTATAAAAACTAAATTGCTACATTAATTTTAAAAATACATATTGTATTATATATTTAATTCTTTTTAGGTCGTTTTTATTGATGTTTTAACAAGTCTAATAATATGGAAATAAAGAAACGTATTAAAAGGGTTTATGACCTATCATTGGCTAGTTTTAGAGATCACTTTATAAGCCTGTAACATTCACCGTTCTACCTATGATTGACAACTATATTACTAGAATTACAAATACTTTTTAATACATATATCCCAGGTTTTTTTACACAACGTACAACATTTTCATGTTGAAACCAAAGTTAAATATATTTTTTTCAATTTTATTTTATTTGACCAGTGATCGAGTTTTGTTGTTACTAACATCACCAGACTGATCTTTCTCATGATTTATTTTCGTAATTTGTCCTTTAAAGCAATATTATAATATTATGTTTAATTTATTTGTTTTTATTTATATTTTTTTGGGTATGTATGAGGAGATGCATGAACGTGGAAGAGGCGAAGAATGTTTGCAAGGACAGAGTGGTGTGGCGCTCTATTCTCTCTGCCTACCCCTGCGGGGAAGCGGCGTGATGGTTAGTTAGTTAGTTAGTCCTTTAAAGTAAAGTAAAAGTTATAAAATAAAAAACAACTTTGTTTTAACCACTTTTTATTGGTACACTTTTTCCAACCGGTTTCGACACGTACCTTGTCATCATCAGTGGTTTAAACAAAGTTATTTTATTTTATAAAGTTTTTAAAAACATTTAAGAAAATCAAACAAATGTTCATTGTGCATAATCACGTAATTTGTCAATAATATAGATAGGTAAGAAACAAATATTATTTTAAATTTCTCTCGTTAATATCACCATTATATGTCTGAACCGTTTAAAAACGATACATCGTGCTTAAATTGGTTTATGCAACCAGTTAATGAATGTCCCATAGTCTATTACATCTATGACTGTTGATTCTATTTGGGTAATTGAATTGATTTAAGATGTGTCTTCGCTCATTAGATATATGTTACACTGTTCAATCGGTCCTATTCTCATGGTACTCGAGATGTGTGGGCGGGTGTTATCACCCTTCGCCTTGGTGTGGGAAAACGAAGTCATTTTCGGTGTCAGGCGTACCAATTATACAAACAATTTATTACTAAATGGAAACATCAATAAGAATAAAATGTTATTAATTACACAATCTACTTAATTTGTTTTCGGATGTCATTATTACAAAATAATATATTGTTTTTTATTTTAAAAAAATCAAAACCTCGAATGAGGTGTAAGGCTTTCTTATAACAATGGTGCATAGGACACTTAATTGTATTGATGCAGTGCTATCTTCATCGTTACTTACATGAGGGCAAGGTGAAGACTCCTGCGCTTGTTCAGGGTAATATTTAATAATTTTTATGTTATAAAATCACCAATATTTATTTTGCTATAATAAATAAATATAAGTGATTTATCGTAGATTATAGGGTGTATAGTATTATTTTGTATGTTTCATAATTAAATCCTGTTTACGATAGAGAACCTTTATAATGTATTTACTCCTCCCCACCTATATATTTAGTCCATTGGTATAAAAAAATGTCAATTTGTGACGCAAAGAATAAATTTTATAAAATTAAACAACTTTGTTTTGAGCACTTTTTATTATTATAAGTACACTTTTACCTACCGGTTTCGACAAGAACCTTGTCATCATCAGGGTTTATTAAATTTTATTTTAAAATTTAAAAAACCCTAATGATAACAAGGTTCTTGTCGAAACCGGTAGGTTAAAGTGTAGTAATAAAAAAAAGTGGTTAAAACAAAGTTGTTTAATTTTATAAAGTTCATAAAATGTGCCAAAGTATCTGCGAAAAACATTCAAGAAACGAAAGAATCAAGTTCATTTTAACTAAGGATCAAGTTAATGGTAGGTCTCTGCAAAAAAAATCACGTCAATTATGTTTTTGAATTCAATTATGTATATCCTTTTTATTGATAAGTTTATCATTGTTGTTGAGTCCTGCTGTGTTTTTTTGCCCATTTTTAATTTTTAATTCAATTTTGGATCAAAATAATGATGTGAATAATTAAAATAGTTAATTTATATAGCGTCATATCCGTTTAAAGTAACTTAAGAGAGTTGAATAATTTACATCCATAGTTTTGTAATGGATTCAATGTTTACGGTTGAAAGTAAGAGTGCAAATTAAGATAAAATATTTATCTAAGGATAAGAGATCCAAAAGGTAGGTCTTCATTGAATCGTAACTCATCAGAATTCTACATAAATATCAGAACTGAGGGTAAGTGTTCCACACCGTGGGTATATTTCTTTTGTAATAAATATTATTTTAAACTCGTAATTACAATTATTCTGCAATAAAATAACGTTTATTTTAACTATCGAATGCCTTAAAAAAGATTATTTAAAATACATGTAAAAAATACAACTTAAGCTTTAAAGACTTGTTCAATGTTTCTTTGAACTTTCGAGATAAATGAATTATGCATTTTTCAGTTATTCTTGGGGAAGAAAACCCAACAAAATAAGATAAATAAAAAGTACTAAATCATCATGGGACTTGTCTTTTTTTAACAAATCAGTATTTTGGATATGTTTAATGACCACATCAATTCAAATCTAAGTACCATAAATAAACATTTAGATTTTCGGATGATGCTCTTCAACCGTCATAAATCAAAACACAATCTTAATTACGATGTTATTTTTTAATGTCTTCTATTTGCATAATTTTACAATAGTGACATCTTGTTTTTTTCCAAATTATGAGATATAAATCAAAGTGAAATCTGCATGTATTACGATCATCATTTAGACATGAGGAACCACGCACCTTTTAGAGATATTCAAATGCAAAAAATAACACGCATGAAACCATCATATTAATATTTTAATTTGAGAGAGACATCAATAATAAAATTTGACAAGTTGAGTTAGTGGAACAATGGATCACGCTACGCCCAAATAGAAGAAGAAAAACGCCAACAGTTTCTAATATGAACTGCGGTATACAAATTATTGTGACCATAGTAACATTTTTCGACTGCATATGAACAGAATACATAAATAATTCGTTTGGAACTCTGTCAACTATAAAATTTCAAAAAAATGTATATCGTGTTTTGTCTACCTTTATGTATTTTTTTGAAAGACAAATGACTCAACCACAAATCTTATAGTTCCTTATGGAAGAACTGTTATCAGTAACATTGAAGAAAATAGTAAAGGGAAAAATAAATGTAGTATAAAAATTTTAAAATTCACAAGCAAGCATGCGTCTAAAATTGTACGCAAACATCCATTTTCCCCAGTAAGGTCCCATGATTCATAACCGTGTAAGAAAATAGTGAGTATAAATAAACGATAAAAAAATAGTTAATGCCACGTAAACAATTTTAAAAATTCATCATTTTGGATAAAAATATATAAAGTATTTCTCATGATATCAAATTGTCTATAAAACAAGCTTTAGCTTAGTGTAAATTATCGTGATAAAATATTATTGTTTATCGTAATTTGGCCAGGGACTGAAGATTTATCAATGCTCCGATCCACCCAAACCTTTTGTAATGTATTATATCTTTGCCTACGTAAAACCCAATAAAGGAGGATGCATTACTTGTATTGTTGATAATTTCAAAATCGTTGCAGTTCCCGATTCAGAAAATCGGAAGATTAATATTATTAATGGTTCTTGAACAACATTGATACTGATGTGATCACAGATTTAGATTATTTCTATCGTTTCTCAGTATCGTGGGTGAAGAAGAAGTACGACGTCTTGTTTCATTAATTGTAATATAATAAATCAACTTACTTATGATGGTTTTTCCTAATATATATTTTTATAAATATATATATATATATATATATATATATATATATATATATATATATATATATATATATATATATATATATATATATATATATATATATATATATATATATATATATATATATATATATATATATATATATATATATATATATATATATATATATTTATATAAATATATATAAATATATATATATATATATATATATATTTATATATATGTGTTTGAAGCTGCCAAATCCCGAATATTCATATTTTTAGGAGGATGTTCAGAAGAACACATAAGCTAACGAGACCACAACACTTTACGTAACAACGCAATAACAGTAGACGTAATTCGTTTCATGGAAATCAGCAAAATCATATTTTTTTATTTAATTTAATTTTGATCGATCCGGAAAATCTCGCTTCTATACAATACTTTATTACTTTAATATATATATTAAAACAAAGTGAGTAATCCTTTGCTTCTTGGATTTAGGAGTGGAATATATTTCATAGGAAACAGATGACGTTATCAAAGCTCTTGGTGAAGTATATCACTAAGAGGAGGGCTATTTTAGAAATTTTAATTAAAAAATTAAATATCATTTCATATACGTATATAATATTTTTTTCTTGGGGTTAAACTGTTATACTACCACTTAACAACAACTTTTTAGATCTGTCCATAAAACAAAAATTAAACAATCTTCGAAATAAACTAATTTCTTTTACTTTATCTAACTGATCTGCTATGATGTATGAGAAAAATATTTTAAATACCCTTATATTGATTTGGCATAAGCTTTGTGGAATAACATTATGATTTAAAATTAAAATAAAATGCTTGAATAATATCAATTTTCATTTTATTAATGTAAACGCCACTAGTTTAGAGAAAAAAATTGTTTTCATGAATAGGTGAAATTAAAAACTGATGATTTATTAATTATGGTTTTATAATTTGTAGAGAATTTGTATTTTTGTCTATGAATGAGAACATTTTTAGTTCTCCAAAGCTAACTGGCCTTGTTCAAGTATGTTATTTTTATATTTAAACCTTACATCTAAGAAAAAAAAATCTACAATACCTTTTCCATTACACACCTCATTCTATTTATATAAAACATTGTTTTAATCATTTTTTTTAATGCGCGATTAAAATAATTTATTTTCATATCTTTCAGCTGGTAAATGAATTCAAAGCACACCTACGTAGTTTCCATGAAAAAACACATACTTCTTGTATCTATAGTTATGTGAAATATATTTCCGTAACAAATTTTATTGGTCCTCCTAAAAAATGAGAGATCGGAAAAAATTACGCAGACCCGAATTAGTAATAAGAATATATACTTCTATTAAATAAACAAATAGTGATTTTCTATACTGATCATTATCTCAAATTAGTAAAAAGGAAGACAGATATGTACTACAAATTTTAAAATGCATCCTACTTACACAAAAAATGAGTTTTTTGTAAAGAAAACCAAAACAAGTCGAAAGTTCGATGACTGTGAAGGAAAATTTTTGATAACCATTAAATTTACGATTTGTACTGACATTTCCTGGTGGAACTGCATTTTGTAAGAACTATCAACGAAACCCGGTTACAGGTCAAATAAAATTCATGTGGATAAAATTACATAGTTGTTATTTTATTATATGTATATACGTAACTATTCAAATTAAAATTTACCACACGTAAGTAAAATATGATTATTTTATTTTATTTATTGTATGAGTTCAAACTCTTTGGATTAAATTAGATATTCCGTGTTTAAATATTTAAATAAAAAAGATTTTTTCTTCTTCCTTTGCTGTGTCAGGTCCCTCAATATTGGTATTCACGTTTTCTCTATTTTTTGCCAAACGAAACAGTTCCCCTACATGTCTCATCTCGGTCCAATATCTTTTGTTGCCCAGCCAAGATATTTGCCGTCTGCTAGGACCACGCTGCCTCTCAATTTTATTCATTAATATCCTTTGAAGCTAACTGTTTAATCTACTATGACGCGAAATATTTTTATTTTATCCTTACAGAAATAAAACTTCCGCTAAATCTATTTGATGTAAAATATTTAAAAAGATGATTGAAATTTCGTTTTACTTGGAATGTGCTATTGATAATTCTTTTCTTTTAGAATAATTACTGAATCCTGCCCTGTTTCGATCTCACTGTGGGAGGTAGCACTCAACTCTTCATGAATGGCTTCAAATAAAAGGCACACTCACAAAGATGTTCAAGTCCACATTATCCACTCACAGTTGCTAATTAAATCCCACACTCAATTTTTGTTTTTCCACCGCCCGCCTTAATACAAAAGCTCGAGAATGATATCAAGAGCAGAGACCAAACGAAAGCTCAAAGCTCAATGAAACAATGTCAAATTTTCAAGTATGTGAAAAATGTTGATGATCAAAAATGATATGTTATTTCGCTCCAAAGAATAAAAAGAAATTGTATTAAGAAAAAAGTAATTACTAAGAACTGTGATAAAAAAAATCTGTTTAAAAAATCGTGTTTTCAAGCGTTTATCAAAACCGTGAATATAATCCAGGATTCGGGCATCACAAACAAATAGAAAGAGTCTCTGCTTAATAAAAGCTTTCCTCAATCCAACATAGACGGCTGTTGTGAACTCGCACATACTGTATTATGAGTTTGATAAATATATATAAGATCTAAAAAAAATCATAATGTGGTTGTCAATCATGGGTAGAATTGGTAAATGTTACACAATTGGTCATTTAACTAAGCCTATGACGGTCGTAAGCCCTGTAAATGCTTAGACTTCCATATAATTCTTTATATATGTTGAGATTTCAATAAAACGTGAATAGCTGAAATTTATCAAGGCACTGGGGGTTAAATTAGGTAAAGAGATGACTGGATCGATCTTCTGGAATGTAACATATGGTAATACTTAGTCATGCGTAAAAACTCGTCACTGAGTATTTATAAGTTTATTTTTTACTTAGACCACTTGGTTTCACTTACAAATTGAAGATCAAACAAAATGGATTAACGCTAAATGCGGAGTTTGCGACCAACAAAGAACTTTTGCATTAATATGAGTATGTAAATTGATGTTCCTTGTCAATACCGTTGCAAAATCGCTATTCTTAATCGTTCTGAAAGCCTTTCAATAGAATATCATACAGATAAAATAATTTAAACATTTTAGTGTTATTATTTGAAAAAATATCATAAATATTATATCACAAAATGTAGTTAACGTAAAAATAATTTATCAACGTTTACAATTTGAATCTCGTGTACATTGTCTTACAAAAAAGCAAACTTGTAAAATAAATATATTTAGTTAGATAAAGATTGCAGGTATAAATTAATAGTTATATCGTTCCAAAACAATAAAAAAAGCGTGGTATGTTTTGCATTCATACAAACATTTAAACAAATTAATTAACATGTATAAATTATTTAACAGGAAGGACTCAAATTCAAATTATTTATTGATAAAGCATAAACTTTGTGGAATAACATGATAATTTAAATAAAAATACAAAACAAAGGTACCAGAGAACATTTTCGAGTTTGTTTATGTAAACACAACCACTTAAGAGAACTATAGATGTTATCATCAACCGGTGAAAATTCAAAACTGTTACCATACCAGTATTGTATTTTCTGTAGTTTTGTAGTTGACATTTGTAGTTTTCGAAACTAGACGAGTTTACATTTAAAATAAAACGTTAAAAAGTGGTCTTATTCGAATGTTTAATTTTTATTTTCAAATTATGTTTTAATAACTAACTAACTAACTAACCATCACACCGCTTCCCCGCAGGGGTAGGCAGAGAGAATCGAACGCCACACCACTCTGTCTTTGCAAACATTCCTTGCCTCTTCTACATTCATTCATCTCCTCATACATACCCGACGATTATTACGACTCCTGACTCCTGTTTTTGGAACAGGTAGATGATTTCATTTATTTGGGTAGTATGTTCTCTAGGGATGGAAAGATTGATAAAGACATAGAAAGGAGAGTGAATGCTGGGAACAGAGTGAATGGTGCACTCAAATCAGTTTTAGCAAATAAAAATCTATTAGCGGAAGCTAAACTGGCAGTACACAATGGAGTTCTGGTTCCAACCCTTATGTATGGAAGCGGAGCATGGAGTTGGCA
The DNA here is from genome assembly GCF_059751285.1 of Brachycentrus maculatus. NCBI lineage: Eukaryota > Metazoa > Arthropoda > Insecta > Trichoptera > Brachycentridae > Brachycentrus > Brachycentrus maculatus. Next base: position 201,120 of record NW_028281284.1, on the reverse strand, counting down.
AAAGAAGGATGTTTTAATATTTTTTCGTAATTATGCCCAGAGATATTTTACAACTCAGCTCAGTTTTAGTACTAACAACGAAATTACTTTTACAGTGTTAACTTTACTACTAGCCCTTGAAACGTGTAAAGTTTTATGTATCACGTGACAGTTATGTTATGACAGTGCTAAAATGACGTTTAAAAAACAGAAAGAAAAATATTACCGTTTTGCCGCAAGGTTTATTTGCAAATTTTTTGACCACACAAAAAATAAAACAAGTGGCATTTAGGTAAACACAATAAAATACGTAAGTAAAGATATCTTTATATTATATATACATGTTTATGAGGAAGCCGTGATTAATTCGTAACATATGAAGTTTAAAACCAGTGTGATGGCAAAGTATTTATGTAAGATAACTATTTTGAAAATATTTTGGTGACTCTACATCCATTTTGTTCAAACAAGAAATACTTGTGTGGTTATTCTATTTACAAATATTTCCGATTTGTGTTATTGTTATAGGTTTAAGCAGCCCATTATCAAAAAAATTGGTAGAGTGGGTTCGAACCCATAAACTCTATCTACGAGTCCCATTTATAAACCACGTGACCAAAATCCAGTAGCTAACGGTAAAATAAAATTTAAGTATCTATTTACACATTATAAATCAATCACGCAAATAAAATATAACACATTTCTAAATTATTATTATTTTAAATTTTAGAAACACTTTCATAAATGTTGAACACCCCTAGAATTTATCTGTAGGTTGTAACTATTTAAGGTTTATATAAAGGTCAAAGAAAGATAAGAACATGGGTATTTTGATCATTAAATATATTACTATATACTTTGTTAAATAATAATTGTGTCCAAGAGTATCTTTTAAAAAGCTTTTTAACAAATATACGTAATTACTGTCAGCCGATTTTTTTAATGCCGCGTACTCCTGTCATTATAAAATCGCAACCCCCAAATAAATCGTTAATCATACTCGTTTATTTAATCGCTACTGATGCAATGTATATGGTTTTTTGTCTTATATCTATACATTTGTTGTAAAAAAAAACACGCCAGTATGTAAATGGTTCAAATATTCATTCTGATACAAATATCAAATTCCTACGAAACTATATGTCAAATAATGCATGAATTAGCTAGTTATCATTATCAACTGATTTTATAGTCAACCTTTTACAATACGGTTTAATAACAATGAAACGATAGTGCTTTATCTTCGCAGTGCACATAGATAACTTCAACTTTTCTTTTTTTTTACTTTTTATAGCGACTATGGCAATTTTAAACAACTTATTGATCAGTATTTTCAGGAAATTATATCCATATTTATTTTTTACCGGATATAATCAAAGTTATAGTTATATGCAACACGATGATTAAACGTATGGTGCGAGTATCCCAGTCGAGATATGTGTATGTATCTATGTATGCAATTTTAGATCAAATTTATGATGTGATAAATCAAAAAATTTGCTTCACCTTAGAGCAGATGTTTTTAAAATGTCAGTTTTCTGGAATTTTGCACTGAGATTGCATCTCTTCAAGTCATATAGGTAACAGCCCAGTGTTTAATATCTCTTACAGCATCTGCACTTTAGCACGTGAAACTGAAAAGCCATAACATTTTAACGAGTAGCCTAACTACCGCGTACAATCGACATAAAGTTTCCGTGTCATATATTATCTCTGATACTTAGAAGGCACTGGAAAATAAAACTAGAATCTATGTAAACGCTTCCATAAACTGCTTAAGCTGTAACAGTTGCAGAAAGACTACAGTCAGACAGCTTTATAAACATAGTGTTTAAGGTAAATAACGGACAACATTCCTTATTTGTAAAACGGATTTTTCGAATGACGATCCTTGGCTTTAGACCAGTGAACGTAGAAAATAATACATGAAAATGGAAAAAAGTTTCAGATTCAAATTTGTTATTTTGTATGAAAATTATCTTCCCAGCATAACTTGTTGTATTTACTATCTGTTACCATAGTTTAGTGGTTAGTTAGTTTGGCTACCGTGCTGGAGGTTCCGGATTGAATTTCCAGGAGGATTTCCATAATAAATTTAACTGACTCTTCACTCTAATATTTATTTAACCCCTACGTGCGTAACCCCCCTCCCAACGGTGGGACCTTCTTCTGACTTTTGTCCTTAAAAATGTATAATCGTCATCAACCTAATATAACGAGGTGATCAGACCTTCGATTTTGGTAGCAGTATAATTCAGTATTAAAAATAAACTTTAAATTAGAAAAACATTGATGTTATAAAAAGATAGTTGGCACGTTATTTCATATATTCGTTCTCCACAGCATCTATAGCTTAGTTGAAGAAGCTTTTTATTTAACAGAGATCTTTATGAAAATGCATGTCAGGTTCTTCCCGAACTATTGTATTTTACATACATTTTTTACACTCTTCTTCAACTGTGTTGAGATGTAAATATGTGTAAATTTCTAAATGGAGAAACCTAGATTTAATCTCAAAATATTGTTTTAAATTAATTATTATTCTTCTTCTTCTTCAAACCCTTATCCGCAACCGATGGTGCATAGGGCACTGCATCATATAAATGCAGTGTTATGTGGTCGTTAAGACATGAAAGAAGGGTGATCATCCGTCCGCTGTAGGTACCAGTCCAGGGTGATATTGAATAAATACTTGAGTGAAAATTTCATAAAATATTTATTTTCACCCCCCCTGGGAATTGGACCTCCAGCACGGTAGCCGAGCGTGCTGACCATTACACTACGGAGGCTAAATTAATTAGTACAATAAAAAATAATATCCGATTCCTACGATACAATTTTTTTCGTAAATTTTCACATGCGTTCTGGATAAGGACGATAAATATTATACAGCAGCGTATTGAGACATTATCCAAACGCAACGAAAGTTAAATATTCCGATGGTTATCACTACAGACAAGTGAGAGTAAAAGTGCCAAGAGACAAGTAAGCAATAAGTACCTCGGTACTGAGGGTACCCGACCTGCACCCTCGCCTGCACTATTAGCATACAATGCATTTTGGGTGCAATACTCGCTGATCATGCGGAGACTGAATGCGTGCACCGCGCATGCTTAATCAGGGACTACTGTTCAAATTTGCCCATGTTCAATCCGACGTACATCGACTCACCAGACGATTGTCTCGTCTTGGAGGGCAATTCAAAGTTAACAGCCAATTATTTTATATTGTAATGAAACAAATAGAATATTGTTTTTCAACATTAATTTTATTTAACAGTGATTGGGTCATCATCACTGGTGATGTTAGTAACAAAGAAACCCGATCGTTGGTCAAATAAAATAAAAGTGTAAAAAATACGGAGTCGTTATTTTATTGTTTACATGTAATCTAGTTGTACCAAGAAACTTCAGTACTTAAAAATACAAAATATAATATCAATTACATATTTATATTTGGGTTGAAATTCGTCAAATAAAATACAATAGTAAAAATGAAATAAAATAATTTCAGTATCTACATGCGTCCTCCAAAAATGGTATGGGTTGTAATATGAAAAAAAAAACTGTTAAAAAAAGCATCAATAACCTGTGTCCGCCTCTGTGGTGTAATGGTTAACGTGTTTAGCTATTGTGCTGAAGGTTCCGGGTTCGATCCCCAGGGGGGTAAAAATAAATAATAACGATTTTACACTATAATATTTATTTTATACTACCCTGGACTGGTTCCTGAAGCGCAGGAGTAATCACCTTATATTCATGCAAGTAACGATCAATATAACACTGCGCCAATACCATTCTGTGCCCTATGCACTATCGGATAAGAGTTTGAAGGAGTTAGAAGTAAAAAAGCAAGCTTCTTGGACATTCGAGAAAAACTTCGACCACTTTCTTAAATTGTAACTTCTGTTTCGAATGTTTTTTTTTTTAAATTGTTACTCCAGTTTTTAATTATTAAAGGATTCTTTAATTTTTGATAACCATTTTCTGCAATTTTAATGAACGCTCCGTTGTATTTAATTAAAAAAAAAACAATAATTACCATCATTTATTCTACAAATACCTCTCTGCTAAATATGTATAAAAGAGATATTTGTAAATAAGATTAATGCACAATTCAAGAAAAATTTTATGTTCCACAATATAAAGTTTTTACTCACCAAGAAATCTTTTATTATTTGTACACAAAATACAATTAATTATTTTGTTTTTTTTTTAATTTAATTGTAAAAATTAATTTCAAATTTTAAATAAAGTTCCTAGTTTAAACTTGATTGACTCCACGAAGAAATGAGGACGACTCCAACAGCACACACACATGAATGATGACTGCAGAAATTCCCCATTGTTTATTGCGAATATAAACACTGAGCTCACAATGTATTCACCAACTCCTCCTCACAATGTGTCTACTTAAACACCTTTCGTTGAAGCAAACTTTACTTATAAGGAAAAATTAATAAATCTTAAATTAATTTATATTATTAAACATAAGATAAACTCAAATGAAACTTAAGATTTTTTTAATGATTAAGTTTGTTAATAAATTTATTTTTATATATACACAGACTAACTCTATATAGTGACTCTTGAAATTGTAGTACGTGCTCTTAAAAAACAATTGTGAATCATGTATGTAAATATTTAAAAATGTGGAACTAAACAAGTATGCGTGTGTATAAACTTATATATCAATAATTCGTCTATCCTTTATCTGCACTCAATGGTGCATAAGGCACTGCATTGTATTAATACAGTGTTATATTGATCGTTAACAGATGAAGGCGAGGTGACCACTTTAAGAAGTCTCGTGTTTGATTTCCGCCAATTCCAAAGCAAATTTTTTAATTATGATATTTTCAAGTATTTTTATGAAATTTTTAAGTCTCGTGTTGGATTTCCGCCAATTCCAATGCTTATTATTAATTATGATATTTTTCGAATAAAAAAAACATTTTTCTTAACAATATATAATGCAATATTTTTGGTATGTAATCCTAGAAAGCAATCGAATCCAAGTGTTCAGCATAGTAATAAAACGTAATAAGCTTTACACTGACGATATGTACCAATGAGTACTTTTGAATTGAAAGAAATTGGGTTTTTGTTTATATTCAACTAGATTACTACACTATAGTAGACTCACGAACTCAATTTAAAGGGTCGAGTCAAAATGAACCCAATTTTATCTCAACTGAGTCACCTTAAAATAAATAAACTTTATTTTGTTTAATATCTTGATTTTAATAACCGTTTATTTTCTTTAAAATAACAATTGTATTTCTTTTAAGTTTTAAAAGTTAACAATTAAAAGAGAATGTATTTTTTTCCGAACAGATATTAATGCTGAAAAATGAATTATTAGATCGCTCGCTGATTGATTTCATCAGGCCGGTTATGAAATTGTTCATGTTAATAAATCAAGGATAATAGATCAAGTCATCAGGTATTTATTAATTAAATACAATATTGCATGTTCTGTATAACGTATAATTAAATATATTTATGATTCGCTTCGTAAGCCTTTTATACAATAATATTAATGCCGCCATACAAAAATGTATTTAAAAAAAGTACATCATAAATATAAGATCTGAAAGCGTAGTGAGATGAAAATATCATAATATAATTCGGCTCGCGATTGGTTCCGGTGTAAGGAAGTATTTTAATAGGTACTCATGCAAAACAATTTATACTTTATCACCTTTTTTGTAATAAATATTGAATATCGCCTAGTGGTTTTTATGTGTTTAAGCTTAGCTAAGTGTAAAAAAGTTTGCAAACTACCAAATTGTATAACGCCCTTGAGGCGTTGTTGAAAAAAAAATGACGCTACATAAATTATGTAGGGTGAACGTTCAGTTACTGGGTCTTTTTTTCCTTGATATATTAAGAATCTTTTAGATACAGTTGTTTACATGTAATATTTAAAAAAAAAAAAAATATATATATATATATATATATATATATATATATATATATATATATATATATATATATATATATATATATATATATATATATATATATATATATATATATTTTAATAATTATACGAAAATCAAAATATCAATCTTTTGGCAATTTTTTTAAATAACTTGTGACGATCTTACTTAAGAGAAAATTGAGAACTTCTAAGATAATTTAAAATGCTTGCGATTGATTTTATAACTTTTATTTCATAGTTTATTTTCTTAAATAACTGGAACATTTAAAAATTATTTACATGATTATTTATTTGTTCATAATGTTAAGATGGTCAGAAACTGTTTTATTACATGTTTTGTTTTTTATGTATTTTTTTGCTGTTGATAAAATAATTTTCCTTCTTATTTTTGTTTTCAGATTATCAGAACAAAGATCATTTTGATACGTGTATCAACGACTGATGAATATTTAATTATGAGTATTTTAATGTTTTAGAATTTAATAAACCCTGATGATGACAATGTTCTTGTTGAAATCGGTAGATTAAAGTGTACTTATTTTAATAAAAAATGGTTAAAACAAAGTTGTTTAACTTTATTAAGTTTTAAAACATTGATTGGCTATTATTATTATAGTAAATTGGAGCGTCTGTTTGAACTCTAACACTAAGATACGCTGCTTTACAGTAGGTGTTATTCTATCTAAAAGCTAAATAAGAAGTATCTAGCTGCCTTCCCCATCTGATCTCTCGTGTTATTATACAAACATTTTGACAGCTGGTTTAGAATTTGTTTAGCCTGACGTCACTCTTGACATTAAGCAGGTCGCTTCGTTACGCGGAATAAATATTTTGACGAATCAAGTGCGACTTAAAATATTCCAAAGGTGTTATCCTGGTCGATTTTGTTTGGTCATTGCGGTGAATTGGTTATTGAAGTGGTTTGATTATCATAAATTACTATAGGTTTAAGCGAGACGCTTTGAATAATATTCGGGTCTGTTGACTTAATGGAGAAAATAGCCTTAATTAGTGTATTTACAAACAAAATCAATATTTGAATCCATCTTAATTTTTGTAAATTGAAACCAAGTTTTTGAAGATGATTGGTCCATTGAAAGAATTAATTCATCAAAATAATCCCGTTGGATTTATTTCATATGCACGGTTTTACGTTTTTATTAATATTTGCTCTTTACATATACATATATACATATGTAACTTTTTACTTATCGATTTCCCATGCGCCATAAGAATGTAAATATTGCTTATAAAACAGGTAATACTGTATTTCAAAATCATGCAAAAAGTATTGTAAACTCAGAAAATTCAACTTCTTCCTTAACTATGATTTGTGATTCCTTTAATCCTTATCCAAACCTAATAGTGCATAGGGCACTGTATCGTCTTGACGTAGTTTTATCTTGATTATTAGTTATACGAAGGCAAGGTGATCACTCCTACGCTTCAGGGACCAGTCCAATGTTTATACCAAATAAATATTAGAATGTAAAATCACCAATTTTTATTTACACCCCCCCCCCCTGGGAATCGAACCCTGCACCTTCAGCACGGTAGCTAAATATGCTTAAAATTACACCACGAAGATAGACAATTTATTTTCCTACATTTAAAAAAAAAATCTGTAAAATCCTAACCAGCCTATGACCAGTCAAAAGTCCTGTAAATACCCAAACTTCCATAGTCAAAATTTTGATATTATTGATTTCACTCTACAAATTACCTTATAGATATTGTTTTATATACTGAATAAGTTTAAATACATCCTGTTTTCAAATGACTTTTCCTTGATTTTAGTGGTTCACTAACTAAGAGATCGAGACGCGCGGGCAAGAGAAAAGCGTGGGCGCTACTACCCAATGTATTCACATAGAATTTAGTGTAATTACTATGGGGCAACCGCCTCTGGAAAATAAGACTATGGCACATCGTCACCAAGGAAGAAAACAACGCATGTGTCATGATACTTTGCAAATACCTAAATTTACATTGTTCTAGGTGAGTGTTTTTTGATAATAATTTATAAGATATACTACTACCGTCAAGCTATTTATCTGCAGGGGTAGGCAGATAGAATAGAATTCCACACTTACGAATGTAGTTTAATTACGATCCCTAAGACAAATGTGCGAAAAACGACGTATGATATATGTTCGAATGATGAAATAAGGCATTCACAAGGCATCAGACTATTAGAAAGCTAGATAGAATTCTACATATGTTATACACACGGGAGTTGAAAACCGTATAAAAAACTTTATAGTTTTTTTTATTATATGAAATGAAACATCGCAGTGTACGGCCAACCCCATGGTAGACGACTCCCGGGCAAACCACAAAAAATATGGATCGATAGCTGGGAATCGATATCGCAGGAGGCTAATCCTTCTAAAAACAGGCAACAAGACCTACACCAAGAAGAAGAAGAATAAATAAAATGCAGTTCCACCAAGAAGTGTCAGTACAAAACACAAATAACAAAACTAATTGTTTACAAGTTGCAATATGGTTAATAACATTTTTAAAAAAAATTATAAATAAATTCAATATGCAAAGAGATAGAACCCTTTGATTACAAATCCTCCAGGAATCGTGTGACATGTCCCTTGCTACTACTGCTATAGGGTTTCATGGGTTGTTCACCACGAGAAAATTGCTTTTATTGGGTGAAAAATTTATTACTTGCTATAAACAAGTGTTGACGTCGAATTTGTTCGAATAAATGGCTGATTTCTATGCTGACTTCAACGTTCAATTTGCATTTAGATAAATGTATATTTTATTTTAAACGTTGGTAGCATTGTAAAAATGTTACATAATTGCTCTGTATTTTATTATTATCCATGAAATAATCCCTTTTTTGAGAATTTTTGTGTTTTTATTATTAACACAAATATAGATTTATATTATCCACTGACACTTCGTGATGGAATTGCATTTTTAATTTATTATTAGATTAAAACCAATATTTTTAGCTTTTCCACTTTTTTATTTGACCAGCGACCGGGTTTCGTCGTTACCGACATCACCAGTCTGATGATGTCGGTAACGACGAAACCCGGTCGCTGGTCAAATAAAAAAGTGGAAAAGCTAAAAATATTGGTTTTAATCTAATAATAAATTAACACAAATATTTCAATTTCATACTATTTCTGTGAGCCTTAGCGACTCATTATTAGAAATAGGTATCAACTTGTGGTAGAGTGGGTTCGAACCGAAGATCTCTGACTTAAGAGCCCACGACACTTACCACGGGACTACAAACTGACACAACTATTAGGTGAGTACATTTAATTAAGACTTTATCTTAAATTACAAAAAACATTCAAAGTAAATTATTGCAAATGAATACTTATGTCATTTTTCCAAATGTGATTAGGTTAAGAGTAGAAATTGTGTTTGAAATGTGCTAATAATGTTTGAAAGACTGAGTGGTGTGACGTTATATTCTCTCTGCTTACCCCTAAAGGAAGCGGCGTGATGATTAGTAAGTAATTTAAAAAATATATATTTCAATATCAATCAATACATTAAATATCATAACTTTACTTTTTCTAGTTCTCACCCCTATTCATACTTCATCGTCTAACTCTCAAATTATCATGTATATGTTCACTGTACGGTGTTTATTTGGAAACTTTTAATTCAAACTTTATTTGGTTTAAACCACATTTTCTCAAAATCTATTGTGACACGTGTTTCGATGCATTCAATATCAATATCAATATCAAACACCGTATGTGAAGGTTAGTCTAAATTATAGAGTTGTGCCATTAGGACGTTGAAGGATGAAGAGGGGGTAGAAGCTTTTTCTTATTTTATATCAATGGGGGGATAGATAGATACATTTGTTAACATTTACAAAATACATCAAAATACATAAAAAATAAAGTTTCCAATAGATTTTAAGAAAAACTGTTATTTAACAAGTAAAAATTGAATGATAGTAATAATGAATAGATATTATTTATACTACAAACTGACTGTCGAATCAATTAATGGTGATATTTGCGAAGTAATTGTTTAATTTTAAAACGACATTTGTAAATGCAAAAATTGTTTACCCAATCACCTCGATGGGTAAATCTTAAAATACTAAGAAAAACATTGTGTCAAGGTATTTTTGTGCCAACCACTATACAAAAACCTCTTTTACATATAGAAAACAAAATTCATTTTTAAATGTCCAATGACAGACGTTTAAATTAGCTTTTGGTGCCACGAGAGTGTGATAAAAATCTTTTATTTATGTGTTTCATGTGTTTTTATTAAATCATCTTTGTTTTTTGATTTACACTTATTGTGAACATGCTGTAAATAATATATATTAGACATCTCTAACGCTAAAACTATGTATAATCTATAATGCGGACACCAACAAAGTAGTGTTTGATATCCTTTTTGACTCTCCATTTATTTTTCAACATGAAATAAAAAATCTTGACCTGGGCACATTATACTTCGATGCGTTCCGTTTTCGGATTTTAGCGATTATTATCTCGGTTCGATATTTTTTTCATGAATTGTGGTAAAATGTATCAATTTTTCACTTTGTGGTAAAATGTATCAATTTTTAATTAATGTTTTATATAGTAAATACCACTATTTTTTTAAATCTACTGTGACACGTGTTTCGATGCATACCGCGTCATTTTCATACGGTGTTTGAAAATAATGCGGAATGCATCGAAACACGTGTCACAGTAGATTTCAAGAAATAGTGATATTTACTAAGTAAAAAATTAATAAAAAATCGATATTTTTTCTTATAAAGCAAACTGGTAGATTATTTGAATTAATCCTGGTAATATTCATTTACGTTACTTACTAGGTTTTTTTTATTTAAGCGACCATCTTCTTGTCTTTCTCGATTTTCTACTCTTAGTATTTCAGATTCTCTACACTTTTCCTGGCTGTAATTTGGGAAATTATTGTTATATTGTCGCTTTATATTAAACACACCATAACTGATTTATTTTGTCCACAAATTGAATATCTGACCTCTTCGGGTGTTATGGCTCTTTGAAATCCATTTTTAATTTAAAGCAAGGTAAATTGATTAAATTACAAAGATATCTTTTACATACTTTTTTCTCACTATTTTAACATTTAAACTTCGTTAAACGCGTAGATTATGCTTTTTAATCATATGTTACTATTTCACAAATCATTATTAACCTATGCGTTTTCGTTTATTCAACATTATTGAAAAATATAACACCTTAACGTAAATATACCAAATATATCAGTTGGAAAGAATGAGAATGATTTTAATTATTTTTTTACTAGAAAAACATAAGTAGGTTTCTATTAGTGCCAAGATTCAATCAGCATAAGTGTCTACAATTCTTCTCTTTTTTATAAATATTATTCACAATATCTTCTAATCTTCGACGTGACAATTTTTTTTAAATTTTCTGTTACTTTATTTTTGTCTAGGCTGTCATTTCAGTTTTAATAACAAAATGAGATAAAATGCACAGAATACGTTCATTTTATCTAAATACAATTAATATGAATTGATGGGATAGCAAAATAAAAGAAATATATATTTTAATATATTGTATGTATTTATATACTCACACACAAATACACATTTATTGTATTGTAGATTAAACAAACATTTGAAAGCGGCAAAATACTAAAATGTATATAAATGTCATTTCGAAAGAAAAATTACTATAAAACAAATATGCCATTTTTTCGTTTTTGATAAGGCATTTTCGACATATTTGACACAGACAGCCAAAAATAAATTTACTGGGAAAACGTACTTTAATAATAAGTAAGTATTTAAAAAAAAAGTTGAACAAAATACAAATACATAATTCTAGTTAAAAGCTACGAACGGAACGCACCGAAGATGTTCCAGCATTTGAATATTTAAATATCGAATACCGGTCCGCACACTTCACCTTTGACCCTCTATTTATTGTTTCTATTTGTTTGTGGTCACAATTTTTATCTATTCGATTTTTATGTGACATCCAGCGACAATAATTTACCGCGTACACGATTTATTTTATTAGTAAATCGTTTTTCACTTTTTTTCATCCGACGTGTGAATGATATTATGTTTTTTTTAAGGAATGACATAAGAGATTCGGTGCCGATCGGCGTTCTAGCTGCGTTTTATCATTCTGTGGGCTTTCTGGATCACCTGTTTATTCAAATAGGCACATAAATAAAATATACGCTCACATTACGAATCATAGACCTCACTGAAATTGTTTGTAAATCTTATTTACTATTTCATTAATTTCGATACTGTCATAGACACATTTATAGAAATAAAATATACAGTGACCTTTTTTTATAAAGATAAATATTTGTGTTTTTATTGTTTTGCACCCCAATGGTGCATGGGGCACTGCAACATATAAACGCAGTGTTATCTTGATCGTTAACACATGAAAGAAAGGTGATCACCCCTCCACCTCAGGTACCAGTCCAGGGTAACATTGAATAAATTTAACATTTTATTATTTACACAAATATTTCAATTTCATACTATTTCTGTGAGCCTAAGCGGTTCATTATTATAAATAGGTATCAAATTGTAGTAGAGTGGATTTGAACCGAGAAACTCTGACTTAAGAGTCCGCGACACTAACCACGGGACCACAACCCGATTTGGAATAATAGAACTCACTAGAATTTTGATTAAAGTAGAAGTCAAAAACTGATCAATTAAACCATCCTATGACAAGTCTATATTTCTATTTATATGATATCCATATACACCTCTCCATATACCGTATATTGAGATGTAAATATAACAAATAGAGAAACCAGATTTGTGCACATGGATTTGGACACACCAAAATGTAACAAGTGTAAAGTGATCACTAAACCAAGCCAATGACGATCGTAAGCCCTGTAAATGCCCAGACATCCATATTCTTCATCATCTTTGTTGAGATATCGAAAATGTTAAAAATAACTCCCATGTATAACACCAAAACCGATGTGAATTAAAAATATCTTGGAAATATTAAACATACATACATAAATGGGCTTTTCTTTTTTTACGTTTGACTTTTCAGTAGTTTTTACGACGGAAGTCAAAAAATCAATATCGTATTATGCAGGTACGCATTATATTTACCTTGTCGGTCAAACAGAAGCTTCAAAATAATTACGTTTTCACAAAATGTATCCGGTCGTAAAAGTTTAATTTAATAACCGTGAGGTGTTAAAAGCTCGACTGAGATAAATAAAGAATGCCCGTGAACTGAGCACACATGTGACATCGAATCCGTTTTATCAATATTTTCACAGCAATTTTTAGTAAAACGAACATAAAAAATAAACGTTCAATGAATCTCTCATAAATATTCATGATTTTTCTCAAGAATCGTTTCTTCTGCCAAACGTCAAGGTATAATTTAAAAGGGCATCCAGTTATTTTGTAAGATGACAAAAATGGGACACTGTATTATATTGATACAAATTATGTATTACGATATATTTTTTTTACAAAGAAATTTTAGGGATTTTACTATAACATTTTTTTAAACTCCTTATTTTTCAACATTTTGAGTGTGTCCAAATACTTGTTCACAAAATCTGAATTATCTCCAATTACAGGAGTTATTTTCATATTATTTTTTGATGTCTCATCAAAGATGAAGAAGAATATGGAAGTCTGGGCATTTACGGGGCTGACGACCGTCATAGTCTGACATTTTCATCTCACCAATAGGTTGATTGAATTTTAGTATGTTTATTTTCACTTGTATGATATATATATATATATATATATATATATATATATATATATATATATATATATATATATATATATATATATATATATATATATATATATATATATATATATATATATATATATATATATGTATATATATATATTGTATATATATATATATATATATATATATATATATATATATATATATATATATATATATACATAGATGTCCAAATGGTGATATAAGGGAAGAATGAACTTAGAAAGGCGTGTTGAGATTGTTTGGGCACGTGAATCGAATGTGTGAAGAAAATATGGTAAAACAAATTTATGATGCGAACGTGGTTGATAATATAAGTAAAGTAAGACCGAGGAATAATCAAGTATTTCGAATATTTGAAAGTGGTCAGGTCAGGAGTCGGAATTGTCTACGGGTATGTATGAGGAGATGCATTACTGTGTTTGCAACCACAGATTGGTTTGGCGTTCTATTCTCTTTGCCTATCCCTGCAAGGAGACGGCGGCGGCGTGATGATTAGTGAGTTTGTTTATTTTCTATTTTTAATTACAGTTTTATTTGGTTAATACCACTATTTCTAAACGTTATTGTGACATATCGCTCACTCCTTTTAACAACGTCATATATCAAAAATCGTCAATTTTCAGTTGTGCATATTTTTGGAATGCCCAGAAAATGTACTTTATCCCAGCAAAAGTAGCGTATTTTTAACTTAATATGAACCCACTACAAGGCAGAAAGTGTTGTTTTTGCATTTTGAAGAAAAGGTATTGTTTAATTTTTTTTTTTAAATATCCTAGGTATTTTTCAAATGGAGAAAAAATATTCAGGTATTACCTAAGAAGATCTGTTGCACAATGAAAGGTTAAATAAGTGGCTTGATCTTTGTTTTTAATACATTTCATTATATTTTTCAACTTTAAACACGGTCTCCTGAAAAATCAAGTTTTTTATTTTATTCATGACGTTGTTGAAAGGAGTGGGCGATATGTTTCGATGTATTCCGCATCATTTTCAAACACCGTATGCACCGTACCCATAAAGTGACTGCCGAATCAATCGATGAAAGTTTATTCTCATTTGGATTATTTATTAAATTTATGCTTAACTTTAGTAGAAGTTTAATATGATATTCAGTATGTATATCGAGTAAGTTATTGATACCAATATCTAGCAGGTCTTTAAGTCTAATTTATTTATTTTCGTAAACCGATAGTAAGCTTGTCCGATGTCCATGTCACCCTCACTACCCCGGGAGGACATACGGAGATCGTTAACAAGATACTTAGAGCTTGCAGGACAACAAGCGCGGCGGGGAACCCGTGGGACCTCGGCATTTACTTTATTTATTCCTCGATATCCTTCAAAAAGGCAAAACGAGCGCCCCTCGCGGCGGCCTATTTATGAGTGCGAGCCTTATCGCCATCTTACCCTCGCGAAGTTCTATAATAGTGTGGAAGGATGGCGAACAACAGGGGTTGCGGTGCTTGACTTAAATCTATAAACCATCCTCTTAATTTGATCTCCTTCTGCCTATTAACGTAACTGGGGAATTCGAAATTGTTTTTGTCCATGCAACAATTTGTAAATTTAATAAAATTGTGGAATTTTTATTTTAACGGTATTTTTTGCTCGAATTCTTACCGCAAGTTTTTTATTTATTCATTTGACTAAATATTGAAACAATCATAAATTGATCCCATAATAACGTAAGATTTAAATTATAAGTTTAACAAAATCATTTAAATGATATCATAAAAAATACATAAATTTTTCAATGAAACACTAGTTTTTTTTACCACATGGTTATTATATTTATTTTTAAAGACTAGTTTCTAAGGTTACAGATGCTTGTATCTACTTTTTATAGGTTTTAATATTAACTTAATATTTACAATTTAATCATGATCAATCAGAACCTCAAATCTGGTGATGTCATAAGTCTGCGTAATCGGAGGGCATGTATGACTAGATGTATGGATGTTAGGGAAGCTAGGAATGTATTTCAGAACAGAAGAGTGTAGTTTCCCATCCTCTCTGCCTACCCCTGCAGAAAACGGCGTTATGGCAGTATTAGTAGTGTATACATAAAAACATGGGATCAATTCACAATTAAGGCTCTATTCCCAACATTGGCTAGTTATGATTTAATTTGTATGTCCTTGTAACTCAAAAGAGATACCTAGTCGTAATAAATTTATTATCTTTTCTCACTTTCAGAAACAATAACATTTAAAAACACAGAAAATAGTATGTATTCTTAAAGATAAAACTATTCTTGAAAGAATTAAATATTAAAAATGAAAAAACTTTTTTCCTAACGATTTTTAGGAAATTCCATCTACAAAAAAATCTTACAATCCAATTGAATTTTATTAAATATTAAAACGGAGATTTATTTACAAATATAACACAAAAGGGATTGCTGAATATACATTTAAAATTAATTTAAACCTGAGGTTGCCTCGCTCCTGTCACAAGAGAGAAAAAAAAAACAAATTTACTGCTGGTCCCTTCTGCACTCTTTTGTTCTTCATTCACACGAACGAATTCGGAAGTTAATTTTTTATGTGTGATTTTGTTTTGTCACAAAATACAACCTGCAACAACCAACCCCCTGGATTTAAAAACCCGCATGATGTGATATTAAACAACGGGGTACCTAATATTTTGACGTCTGACCCATTGAAACCTAAAGAGATTATATAGTTTATAAAAACACTTTGACAAAAGGTGAAAAGAGTTGACAAAGGCATATATTTCTCCTTATCACGTTATTCTAATAAACAACGTTTATTTATTTTTCAAATATAGGACGATGAAGGGTGAAAAATAGCCTAGTATCTGTTTACAAAGTTAACCCATTATCCTACTACGGTAGAACATTACGATGACCCTTATACAATAGTTAAAATTTGGTTAACAAAAGCAACAACTGCTTATCATATCATCATATATGACTGTATTTCTAAATTTTAATAATAATGGAAAGCTATAAAAGATGTTGGAATTCTCTGGATAGTATAAGATTTTTAACAAGGAAATTGTCTTGGTAACAGCGTTAAATATAAACTAGAGATAAGTGCATATATAAAATAGTTAAAAACTATATTTTGTAAACTATATTATTATTTATTTAGGGGAAAATCAGGGCAGCCACCTAAAAATACAAAAAAAAATGTATTCATCGGCGTAATGAGTTTAATAGTTATCATTCGGATCTGACATAAATTTCAAAACATTTCAAATAAACGTATGGGATTTCCTATGTCTATAATTCTATAAGACGGACATAACCATTATCGATAAAAAAATAATGTGTGTTTAGATGATTTGGACCTGTGCAGCGAATGAGTGAAGATTGATCATTGAAACAAATTTATGAAGCGAATGTAGTTGGAAAAAGGAACAGAGTAAGACAGAAGAGAATTTGGTATGAACAAGTATTTCAAATACTTGGGCGTGGCAGGTCAGAAGTCTCAATTATCGATGGGTTTGTATGAGTAAACGCATGACTGTGTAAGAGGCATAGATTGTTTGCAAATATAGAGTGGTGTGGTGTTCTATTCTGTCTGCCTACCCCACCGGGAAAGCGGCGAGATGGTTAGTTAGTTACTAAAAATATAATTCTAAAACTACAATATAATTAACGGGTAGTTAAATTATTCAGATGCTGCGAAGAGTATTGGTGTAGGTACTGTAGTATTATACTAAGGTCCCAAAAATATTTATTTTATATTTCCTAACAAAGGAAGATCAAGCACATATTTTCGAGAAAATCATTTTGTCTCTTTTAACCATTCGCGCTCGGATGTAGAAGTATTTAAAAATCTTATCTATAAAACGAGAGGATATAAATTTCTCAGTGATTCCGATTTACATAAAACACTTCGAGAACCCTCCCGCTACAAGCTTCTGCCCGAAGCGATAGCGGAACGAGGCAAAAACAAATAAAACTTTTCAAAAATAAATAAAAACCCAATAATGCGACGCTTTAAATCGTTTAAACGCCTTTTAATGCCTTCCTTTCTTAAATACCCTAATGCCCCCGTATAAGACTTATAAACGTCACGACAAATTTATATCAGATAACCGAAAATTTGTATTGCTTTGTCGTGTTTATATCACCGCATGTCGATGGTGACTTTTTTCCAAACCGATTTGAACGCCATATATTTTGAGAACCGAGTTACAGATGTTTTATCGGCTGGGACTACCTTTACGATTTTTGTCAAGGGCAGATTTATATGGGTTTTTGAAAACTACCTACTTTGTGTTATCCTTTGAATTCTTTCTTTCAATGAAATAGGTTTACGAATGTGTGAAATAATGCATTTATAATTCTTTCAGGTCATATAAATCTCGCTAGATCGTAAGTAATTATACTTATATAATTAACTGATTAATATTTTAGATGAAACTTAAAAAAGGATTTTCAAAGTTAAAACTCCACAAAAAATCACAAAAAACTAGCATCTTTAAAACAATGCATAACATCCTAAGTTCAAAAGAATTAGTGGAATTTAACTTCGTTTTAGTCAGTCTATTGTACATTTTACGCAAAAATGATTTTTGAATTGAATGAATTCTTAACAAATATCATAAGAAACTATTCAACCACAAAAAACGCAAAAAAAACTTGGAATACAATGAAGCATATACCACAACTGGTCAAGAAAACTATAGTCATTACGCAATAAAAAAATGATATTTTTTGGTTTCAGAGTTAGAATATTTAGTGGAATATTTTGATTGAAATAGTTTTCCTTGAAATTGATTATTATTGATTAAATATGTCCACTTCCGTGGTGTAATGGTCAGCACGCTAGACTACCGTATTGGAGGTTCGATCACTAGGGGGGGTCAAATGAATTTTGGGTTTTTCCACTCTAATATTTATCTTCAATATTACCTTGGACTGGTACTTGAAGCGGAGGGCTGATAACCTTTCCTTTATGTGATAACGATCAAGATAACAATACGTTTATATAATGCAGAGCCCTATCCACCATTGGGTGCGAATGAGGGTTTAAGCTATTTTTATTTATTTATGTCATAGATACATACATTTTTTTACTACATGTATAATGGCTCTTTAGGCATGGCCTGTGTTGAGCCGAAATACTTAGATGTTAATACAATTTTTTTTAATATTATTAGATTATATAAATTACATACAATAGATACAATAACAATTTACAGCATAAAGGTTTTACAAAAAAATAATTACACCTGGACTTTGATTAATTCACTTTCTACTTTGTCCCTTCCAACGAGAAGCAACCATCGACGGACACTGTTCTTAAAGACATGATCACTACTTGAATTCTTAATTCTAAGTTAAAGAAGAAGAAAATTTTACCACTGTAAAATATAAATATACATAAATATAAGATATAAAATTTAAGTGTTTCTAAAATCCAGAGTTGCGTTAAAATTTCTCATACCCTAACCTTGCTGAAGACCATATCCCGCGCTTGCACATCCTGACTCGATAAATTTTAATATAGCGGAGATGAATAAATAAACAGTTTCCCCTTCCCTCCCTCCTTCGCCCCTCGCCGGTCATCATGCCCTGGCAGCGGGCAAACGAGGTGCAGTATTTATCAGTGAATTATTTGTCTCTGAGACATTTGTCGCATTCAGCGGTCGGGAGTACGAGGAAGCGCGCTCGGGCTGCTGTGCCACATCCAACTACTTTTGATATATCACTACTGTGAGAACACCACATTCCATATTGCATGCTAACCGGGGTGCATCTTGCGCCTTAGGAAACAATATCTATGCTCTCAGGAGTATATATACTAATTACAGGAGTTATTTTCATATTATTTTTGACATCTCATCAAAGATGAAGTGAAAGGTAAAGTATTATTGAACAAGTTTTTGGACACACTCAAAATGTTGTAAATAAATTATCTGGTCAAATTATAAGTGCAAATAATAAAAATGAAAATGATGTTTTCTGGCGTTTCTCATGTGTGTGATTATAATCCAGGATTTGGATCTCACATACTAAAAAAAAATAGTTTCTGCAAAATAAAAAGCTTCTTTTCGTCTCACAAATAGATGTCTCTAGTGAAGTTCTAGTGATTCAAGAACAATGTTTCTAAATTGGTTCATATATATATAGAGCTTCCAAGAATTTGAGTAGTGTGGTTGTCAATAATGGGTAGAATTGGTGAATGTTACACGTGTGAAAAGTGATCACTTTAACCAGCCTATGACGGTCGTCAGGCCTGTAAATGCCCAGACTTCCATATTTTCTTCATCTTTGATGAAATCTCAAAAATATTACATGTAGTCTCCATATTAATTTTAAAGTATAAATCACAGCATACGTTGAAAAATATTTAAAATTTTATACTTACAGTAGCGAGTAATACAATATTTCCAGACTGATAATATCAGTTTTTTATAAATAAATTGTAAAAATATAAATAATTTGTTGTGAGTATTTGATAGATTTTCAGTTCAAATTATTTGACAACACTGTTTAGATAATATACCAAAAAAATGCCTATTTAGTGACTAATTTTTTTTTTTCGTAATTCTATAGTTAATTTGTAAATATTCGATTTCTCCGCACAAAAATGCTCATATGATTTAAAAAACCAGATATTTATTTCAAATAAAATTACATTGGTACATAATACTAACAATTATCAAAAACCTACAAAATCAGTACCTTCTTTGTTGTTCCTCCATTTTTATTACTGCTTTAATACGTTTTGGCATGGATATCATCAAATTTTGTATGAAGTCTTGGGGAAAAAATTTAAAAACACACTTTTATGATGACGTTTTTAAGGTTTTCCTTTGACGAAAGCTTAAGTTTACTTATTTCGATTGCCATTTTATGCCACAAATTTTCGATGCGATTCAGACCAGGAATATTTCTGGGCCAATCCAGTGCTGGAATTCCATGAACTTTCAAATATTCTTTGACCAAAAACTTATTTTAATAGTGTTTTATTTTATTTTTTATTTTTATTTTGAACATTATATATTTAATATATCATTTTAAAAAACAGTGTTGTTTAATAATTTGTACTGAAAATCTATCAACATAATTTATTTTTTGTTTTGATAAAAACTTATATTTTCTGTCTGGAAACTCGCTACTGTATGTTAAAAAATTGTAATGACACAACGAATAAATCCACGCCCCTTATTGAATGATAATATTGCAACAATTTAATGTCGTTAAATGAATGTAGATGTATATATATATATATATATATATATATATATATATATATATATATATATATATATATATTTATATATATATATATATATATGTTTATATATATTTATATGTTTATATATATATATATATATATATATATATATATATATATATATATATATATATATATATATATATATATATATGTTTGTGTGTATATGCGTATACACAGAGGCGAGCACAGAGTTTTTAATCAAGGTAGGCTGTAGGGTTGGGTAAGGATAGGGTATGGTAGGCACTGGTCGTGTTTCTATATGGAACGCGAGTAATCCAGGGAAGGCACTGCTTTTCTGCAATGGTTTTGCAAATATTGCATATTACAACGAATTTCAATTTATTTTTTGTGACACATACAGTTTTTGGTCATCTTAGAAATCAAGTATTTTCTTTGGACCCCAAAGTGTGAAGTAGCTCTAATGAGTGAGTGTACTGGACTTATGAAGCAGCAAGTACCCCATTATAAATCTTAGGTTCTAAACATTTCCTGTCGTTTCGTGTAAATATCCTCCCAGTATCAAAGCGGCCGCGACTGCCGCATCCAACAATATGCTGGCTTAATAAAGACGTGATGCATTGAAAAGTCCGGCCTAATATAGCCATGCGGAGGTTTACATTTCGAATTATAGCATAATTCAAATACTATTGGATGCGTACCCAATAATGAATGCGGCTATTCCCATACGTATAGGACGCACAAGTATGAAGTATGCGGAGAGAACTTAACGACATATTCTTCTTTTCATCATAAGGGCAATAATGATCAAAATAAAAGAATGTACATTTTAATCAGTGACCTATTTTAGGGTGCAGATATTTGTAGTCAAAAGATGTGAACATTTATATGCACATTATTTTTTGACATCCCGACAAAGATGAAGAAGAATATGGAGCTCTGGGTATTTACGGGGCTTATGACCCTCATATACTGGTTTAATGATCATTTTAAACTCGTGTAATATTCACCAATTCTACCCATGATGGTCAATTATGGGTAGAATGGAGAATTTTATCTGTGTATAAAGTGATCACTCAACCAGCCTATAGCAGATAGTAAGGCCTATAGATACTCAGACTGCCATATTCTTCTTCACCTATGTGATGTGTAAATATGAATTTTCATTTACTTCGAGAAGCTGAATTCCAGATCGATTAATTTAAGGCCGACCTTCTTTTTGTGTTCTCTTCGCGTTGTTCGGGATTAAATTCTTCTACTCTCATACCCTCGTTACTCACTCGCTTATGCGCCGACTTACAATGAATCAACTTTATAAAACAAGCGCAGCCGCGAGAAAATTTAACCCATCCACACATCAGCTTTTTATTTAAATATGTATACAAATATACTAATTGAATGTATCCCCGAAAGTAAAAAATATACAGGAGTGGAGATAATATGGTTTAACAATCAATGACGCGCTTATCTTTTGCACCTCATTAAACAAGAGAAAATAAACATAGAAATAATCTTTAAATGCAGGAAAAGGTAGCACGCATTAAATATATTGATTTTTGTGGTACAAATCAGTCCAACAAATCAAATCGCTCACGTAGCACTCATACTTTTGAAGCGTCAAAGGCGTTCAAATTCAACCGAGTTATAAAAATGAACTGTCTCATAAAATTATAAATATTAATGTTTTATCAATAAATACTGTACATACAGCATTGCGCACGTATTTTATCAAGTGTCTAGATCAGAAATGTGATTAATTTGCAAGAAAACTCTTAAAAATAACTTATGAATACTATACCTGGGATGAAAAGTTTTGAAATTTCTCTGATTTTAGTTGATATTTTAATTGAAATGATAATTCTATCCTTACAAGGACATCTTTTGTCAAGTACCGTTGATAATTTTGTATGAAAATAAAAATAAATAATGCATTACCAAAAGTTTTCTTTACTCATTTGTAGATATCACACGAAATTATCTTTATAATATGAACTACCCTCGGATGGAAGCATAGCTTAAGGAGATACAACGAAACGCAGAATTCAATCAATGGCCGACCGCCGGAGAGGTAACATGTCTTTCCATGGCCGATTATTTTAAAGAAGGTGTAAAGGATTTTTTTTAGAATATAGGTACATAGAAAAAATGTTTTCAAATATATTTTTTAACTCCTTTCCTTTCAACACATCTTTTCTTTTCAAAACTTTATTATTATTTTGAGTAAAAATTTAATTTTTTAATGCAAAAACGGTGTTTTAAAAAAAATCAATTGCGAAAAATATTACCTAGATTTAGAGAAAATTATGTTGCGACTTAAAAAAATATAGGCCTTAACCCTAGGCCGATATGCGAATGTAAAATATTCTTAGACGCCAAGACATGGCGGACGGTATGCCAATGGGTTAAAATTCGACAATAAAATTAATGAAATGACATCTGTTGGCCTAACGACAATTTTATATGGAATAAAAAACCAAAGCGACGATGGCTCCAACATTTAACACTACACCGCATAAATCACAAAGATCAGATACACACTTTTTTATAAAAGGCTTTTTTGACATCTGGGATAAAGTATACTGGCCATGATGCATGCCCCATTTTCTAAACTAACAATACCCATTTTTCATACATATTTGTTATATTTGGACTCGGATCCTGTCGGTGAAGTCGTTGACAAATGTCGCCCGTTTAGGACTATTATTTAAAGCGACACGGAATTATTTTTTTTGAACTGCGAGGAACTCGATAAAACAAAAATAAACTTATGGTAACATGTTCTTAAGGCTGTTAGAAATATGACGTCCACTAATAAAGATGGTATCTATGAAAACATGTGGAAAGAGGTTGACACATGTTTTAGGGTTTCATTTATTAACAAAAATAATATTGAAAATAAATTAATTTTTATAAAAGCAATTTTTTTCATTTTCGACATTTTAACATAAACGAAGAAGATTAAGGAAGTTTGGGTATTTACAGGGCTTTTGATCAATCATAGACTGGATAAGTGATCACTTTATACACATGCAACATTCACAATTCTGCTCATGTTTGATATCACTACTCACTTTTTTTAGAAATCCTACATATATCATTAATCTCATGACACTGTACATATAAGTTAGATATCTATTGTCAAATTGGGATTCTAGCTCCAGTGAACTCATTTATACATATGTACAGTGTAATAATCACATCATTTGTTGTAATTTTATCATATATTTAACGAAAATACGATTTTAATATTTAATTTAGCCTTAGCACTAAAAACCATTCATTACATCCGACCTCTAGAAATAAATACATTGAATAAAATCTTAAGTGTTATAAAGTCTCGGTGAAAAGTAATTTCGCATCTGAATATTTATTGATTGAGCTTTTATCTAACCCTTCTTATGGCAGTAAGCATTTTAAAGCGCTTTTCTAACGATAACAAAAAAAGCAGACAAAACGACAGAATAAAGACGCCAAAGGGGAAGGTAAGCTCTCGGCCGTTACATCACACCTTGGATTAAGTATTATGAATAAAGTATTGTATGAAAGCTTTGACAACCCTTTTATTCATTCGCGATAGTTGACTTTTAGGACTAATCCTATTATTATCGCTATACAGTAACAAATTGCCTAGGGGCGCAAAGGATTAACATCATAATTTTAAACTAGTTATATATTTATGTATTAGCGTCATAAATCTAATTGTCCAGTATAACATATAGAATTAACATCCATGAAGCTATTCGCAAGTAGTACCTTGATTTTGCATAGGAAACCACACTGGATAGTTGTGGTGTTACTTATCATTAATTTTTGTAAATTCTCGTCATTATCCTTGAGATTTTAAGATTTCAATATAATATAATTGGTGTATTAGGAGAACATGAGAATAGAAGTAATGTCTAGGGCATTTGGAGTAGCTTATCCGTACTCGTTTTAGACTATGTAACTTAAGCACAGTTACTTACTTAGTGTATGAGTCCTTTGAGGTAGGTTATTGTTTTATCCGTCATTATACGCTTAATTGCGTAGTGGATAGGACTTTAATCTCTGAGAATATAATCATGGATTTGCGTCCAATTAATGCAAAAAGTCGTGTACTTAAACGACTACTTCTCATATCATAAGAAAACACATCTCAGCAAAGCACACAAATAATGTACTTTACGTTTAGATTAGGAAATATAACGTTAAAATTATACTAGAACCATAGACCGAGCAAGTGAAAAAAAATCTTATTCAACGGTTAAAAACCATTATTATGATAAAATTAAGATTCGTCATTTTTATATATCGCAATATTATACGAATGTTTTGTATCAAGTTGAAAGGTAAATATTGCAAAACATTTACAATCGTTCCTTTAATGTGACAGCGAACACAGCGGGGTTGGACCTGACTGATTCGCCATCCGACTTTTTCATACTTACGTTTGACATAATGTCATATTTTCCCCTGACGTAAAGCAATTCACCTTTTGTCCCTGAAAAATGAATCAATTTCACTAAAGATGCGGATATAAATGTACATAAGAATGTTAAATAATCATAGGAATCGATTTAAAACCCAAGATTTTTATCTAATATTCATCAATAAAACAAAAAAGTATCTAATAAGAAGGATATAAAAGCCAAAGATTCCAAAATGGCCAAGAACAAACATGCTAAGCGGTGTTATATAAGTTGATTTTTATCTAATTGATTTAAGAGTGAAATATTCAGAACTGAGGCACCCAATTTTTTTTTACCCATTGCCCTTAACAGATGTATTTATCTTTCGCTGTTTCTCGATATATTGACAGAGTTATTCATTTTTTATTTTTTAAAAAATGACAGTAACTTGTGACAGTGTCTGTATAACTGTCATGATTTTTTTAATAAAATTATAAAATATTCCACCATGTCAATCTCAAACACTTAGATTGGGAAACACTGAACATAATGAAGATAATAAATTATTTAATATAGAGTTTGAGATTACTAGACTGCTTAATTTAATACTACTATTACTACTACTACCATCACGCCGTTTCCCCACAGGGGTAGGCAGAGAGGATGGAACGA
Source organism: Brachycentrus maculatus (assembly GCF_059751285.1). Lineage (NCBI taxonomy): Eukaryota > Metazoa > Arthropoda > Insecta > Trichoptera > Brachycentridae > Brachycentrus > Brachycentrus maculatus. The sequence continues at coordinate 175,197 of NW_028281284.1, read as the reverse complement.
CACACTCTTCTGTCCTGACATACACTCCTCGCCTCCTTCACATCCATACATCTGGTCATACATTCCCTCCGATTACGCAGACTTTTGACACCGCCAGATTTTAGGTTCTGATTGACCTGATCTTGCCAAGTCTTTTTCTGTTTTCCCTCTCACATTATTTTCTTGGCCACATATATTTTCTTATTCATTCTATCGCTATCCATTCATTCCACATGCCCACACCATCGTCAAGAATTCTTCCTAATCTTTTAAATTATTCCTCGTTCAGCCTTGCATTCCTTTCTTATATCTTAATTTTATATATTATTTATATTCACTAAAAGAGTAACATATTTTACTATTAGTGTGATGCTGAAGTTAGTTTAAAATTTATTTTGGGGTTATATTACATCCTTAGAAATCGAAACAATCATCTATCATATACAAATATCTAAATTACGCTAACTAACAATCAAACCTTAATTATAAGCTAAGTTCTCTCAATACGCTTATGTGTGAAAAAAACTATTTTCGATATTACGGATGCAACAAATAAATGTTACCATTTTTAATCATAAAGCTAATGTTTCATACCGGATTCCTTCATATTTGCAATAATTAAGCCGTAAGGGTAAAACTGATAGTAACCTTAAATATAGCATTCCGCGCGGTGCATCAAAGAAATGCACCAAATTCATTACGAAATATTTATCGGCGTATCTTTGACTGTCGAAACAATACTTTTTGAATAATAAATTAAATATATACCTACATATATTGCATGAGAGTAAGTTTATATGAAATTCAAAAGTGCCTATTCTAAAGAGGAAACACTTTTGCTGCCAACGTCCTTTGACGGGATGTTTGTAGCATTTGCCTGCAATTTTGTGCATTCTGTATGCAATTTCACACTCGGCGGAATATCAAGAACGAACATCTACCCGTGCATTATGCCGTCCTTCACACGCTGCTCGTAAATATGTACCTACTACAATACTCTATGGGTAGTATTGAGAGGAACAACATCATAAGTAAAAAAAAAACAATGATAAAATAAAATAACAATATAGTTTTTTTTTTCACATAAATTTTATCTGACCAGTGATCGGGTTTCATCGTAACCGACATCTTTAGACCCAGTCTAGTGATGTCGATGACGACAAAACCCGGTCGCTAGTCAATTTTTTTTTTGTGAAAAAACTACGTAGTTGTTATTTCATTCTATAAAATGTAGTTCCACCATGTACAAATCTTAAATCTAAAAAAAATACGATGAATTTTCGTCAGGTGTACATTTTTTAATATCCCGTTGAATAGGTACAGGAATAATAGATTTTCGTAATGTTAAATTTGACACAGAGTTTTCATTTTTATTTATATCATGCACATGTTTGCCATTAACAGGTTCTTGACACAATTACGTATTTTTTGTTAATAATAATCCCATATTTGCAAAAAAAATGTCGATTTAGAGATGGTGCCATAGTAAATCTCTATATTGAGAAGTTCAGTGATTGATAAATAAACAAGGTCTGCAATTTCATTAAAATAAAACTTGTTATACCACTTATTTATTTTTTTTACAAAAATGTTAATAAAATTAGTATATAACCACTCACCGAGATTTTTACGTCTACCGGTTTCGAGACGTACCCGTCTGTTCGTCAGGACAATCACTAACACAGCATGCAAACAATACTACCCTTCACCACCATAGCACCATTTACACACTCAAAACTACACAAAATGTCTAACACATGCGATTTTTGGTCGACCCGAAGACCAACATGCACTATAGTTTTCAATACAGACATGCGTTACGAGCCGAGGTTAAACGTACATTAAAATTAGACTAGGAATTGAATCTACTTATATACTTGTAGGATGAAAGGAGTAGGGGGGGTTCGAATTGGATATTGACGAATCGTGTTTAACCGATGTCGAATCAAACAATGGACTATATGTAAAATTTGTTATACCACTTTAGATTTATATTTTTTAACGACTTGTTTTGAAAGCTACAGGTGCTTCCATCACCAGGTATAAATATAAACTGAAAGCAAAATGAGGTTTAATTATAAATGTAATAAAGTAAAAGATGAGTGTTTTATTTTTAATTAAATCATGTCATATCACAAAGTAAATGCTGAAACAGTTAGTAACATAAAAGTCTGCAATACTTTCTCCACAGCATCTATTATTTGCATATTATTTTACTTCTGACTGTACTTCAATCAACAGAGCTTACCAGATCTGCGCCATTAAAAATTATACAAATTTATCTATTGTGTGAATTTTGTATGAATTATGAATTCATAAAAAATCAAGGAATTACACGAATTTCACTTAACATTAATATCTTATCATGATGGCTTTTCGTTAATAACAATTTCCTCAATTAATTACAATTCTTGTGTCTAAAATACAGCAACGCCCCACATCACACAAATACCGTTTTACAAACATATTCAGTACTTACCAAGGCTTTGAAAGCAGGTTTCTCACAGAAATTTTTTATGCCATCAGAATAATTATTTATATTTACTTAACTCTCCCATAAATTTAACAAATATTTAATCAATATTTTTAAATTGTTTTTCAATGCAAATATCTTACATACATCACTGTGGCCGTGCTCTTTAATTCGCCAGCAGCAATTTGTTATGATTCCAATTCAATTGTTTTATTTGTAAGTCAAAACAGGATACAGCAGATACCTTTGTTTAAGAATATATCTTGATCTGTGACTATCCTAATAAAATCATTTAACACCTATATAAAAGACGTTTAAAGGAAACTGCGATTCTTTGTCCCACTCTAGTGCTTGATGAAAAATTAAACATTTTTGAATTCAAAATGGATATTCACTATTATTTTTTTAGCAATTTTTGACCAAATATGTTTCCCTCTTCTCTGGATTCAATTTTGATCTTCATCCGCAGTTAATAGTGAATAGGGCATTTAATCAGATCTCCCCTCATTTTTCCAACTACATTCGCCTCATTTATTTGTTCTACACTTCTTTCTACACACATTTCTTCGATATGTCAAAACCATCTCAACATATTTTTCTTAATGTTATCTATAATGCTTATGTCACGTTCATATTCGTTCCTTATGTCATATTTGCATATTATAAGACAAAATATTTTAAACTTGATATTTTTACCACCTTTTGTAACTCATTAAGGAAACATTAAATATGATAAGAAAAATAATAATAGAGAGAGCAAGATTGCTTCTTTAATGCGACTATTGTCGTGATTAGCCGGCATTCTAAATGTGTGTCATCTTCATCGAATTCGCCTAAGGCCATTTGGGAGCTCTCATTTTAACACCGATTCATCCTTGGATAAGTCTTTTGTACTTCGTATCGTTGTACGATCTTAGACAATGCATCCTGCATTACCGGCGATAGATGTCTGCATAATAGCTGACTTGATTTATAGCACTAAAACTTCGTAATTATATTTTTTTATTGTGTTCACTGATGTGTAATTGTCAACTAGTCCAAACACATTAGATACATGAAAAAACTATATGTATATTTTTTTATATTACCATTATAAAGTATATAACCATTCATCGAGATTTTGGTCTACCAATTTTGAAACGAACATGTCTCTTCATCAGGACAATTACTACATCATCATGCAATCATGTAAAGCAATGAAAATATCTATAAAATCAATAAACTACAATAAATGCCAAATGACAGCAGCTGTCCAGAAGTACACTTTGTACCATTGCATTGTTTAATATTGCGTGTGTTGCTTTTACATGCAACAGATGGCACTGCCATTGCGGAAACAACTGTATAAAATATGGAAATTTTTATACGTTCCAAGTAAAATATGCGTGTATTCGAATGCAACGTGAAGAACGTTAGGAGACTTGAGATTATGAACAAACTTACATGCATATTTTTGCGAGTATTTATATTTGTATAATAATTTCTAAGTTAGGGCGTCGTCTGTAAAGCTATTTCTACAGTGTTCTATCCAAAGCCGGGTATTTCACGTCTTAATATGACATTTGTCAATTCTGTTAAATGCTTCTCTCTACACCTCCACCTCCGCAATGTAATGGTCAGCACGCTCAGCTACCATTCTGGAGGTCCCGGGTTCGATTCCCAGGGGGGGTCAAATAAATAAAAATATTTTATTCACTCTTATATTTATTAAATATTACCCTGGACTAGTACCTGAAGCGGAGGGCTGATCACCTTTCCTTGATGTGTTTACGATCAGGATAACACTGCGTTTATATGATGCAGTGCCCTATGCACCATCGGGGAACGAATAAGGGTTAGAGATAGTTTCTCTCTACTTCTTCTTGTTCTTCCTTTTCCTTCTGCTATTTCTATTCTCTTCTGCTATTGAAGTGTTAAGGATATCGGGCCCTATGAAATATTGAATTAAGTAAATAATATGAATGATATAACTATTAAGACATGTTTTTGTTCATATTCATCATATTATAAATATACAGCTTAGAGTATGATACTTTAAAAATTTACAAGAGTATTAAGTATTATTTTTTTGCAATTTAAACATACAACTGATAACTATTTTCAGCAGTTGATTTCATCGAACCGATTAAATGCATGTTTTAAAAAAATCTGTGTTAACAGAACCACATTATGTAAACAAAATTCAGCAAAACAAACAAATAACATAACAATTAATAATTTTTACACAACATAACAATTTCCCTTTTTATGACGTGTTTCAGTGAAATTGTTCACACAACTTAAAGCGTGCGTATTGTTTACTAACGTTATTTTGTATGAACAATTCATTTTGATTTGAACAATTGATTTCTCACGACTTTATTATGTTTACAAATATATTTTATTTTAATATTATGATTATCATTTCTTCGGGCTTTGTAAATTTTGTAAATTAAATAAAACAACTTTTCAGGTTGTTAGCTTGTAACTCTTCGTTCAAATGTGATAATACACACACACGCACACATTTTGTATGATCACACAAGCGAGCCTATGGCAGGCCTTAATTTTGTTTTTCTTAGGTTTTTCTTAAAAAACTACATCTTTTAGATAGAGATATCTTCAAAAATCTTGATAATTTTCCATATGTTATCAATATATATGTTGATCTCCTGAGTAAAAGTTATATTTTGGTTTGGACAAATTTTCCAGGCTTTTGCGTCATTACCATTAGTTTCATGTCAATATTAATAGTAATAACCTATTTATAAAATCATATAAAGTCTGAATTTTTACAGAGCTTAAGACCTGTCATACGCTGTTTAAATAATCACTTTACATGTGTGAAACATTCATCATTCTAACCATGTTTATAAAACAACCACACTTCTCATTTTTTTGGAACTCCTACATACATTTATCATTAATCTCATGACATATGAGCTCGCAATAGCCATCTATGTTGGATTGTGAAAGCTTTTATTAAGCAGAGATTTTTTGGATATGTGACAGGTCATGAGCTCTGTAAATACTCAAACGTTCATATCTTGAGATCTCTAAAAAATGCTACTTAGTAGAGAAAACCCTAATTTGCCTAGTATTTGGACACACTCAAAATGTTGGGAAAATTAATTTACGTTCAAAAGCTTACTACGTATGAGATATATTGATCACACGTGATCTAAGAAAATAGAAATAAAACTGTGGCTACCTGAAATTTAAGTTTTTTTTGGTTAAAAAAGGTTTGTCAGGAAAATTATAACAAAAGAGAAATATATGGATAATGATTCTACAAGCATCTTTTAATATCAACCTACACATAATATTTTTTAAAGAACGATATTTATTTTACTTATTCGTATGTCCAGGATACCCATATTATAGTACTTAAAGTACTTAAATATTTAGCTAATAGTCCCATTGAAGTATCATTACTAACAACAGATTATTATAAGTAATTGCATTTACCTACAATTTCGCGTTCCGGCACTATGTTTCATAACTTAGGCAAGTGTGGGTGTCATGCAACAGTTCCCGCGGCCTTGTGAATGACTCATTCTCTAAGTGAATAGATACACATGGTTTGCTGATCACAGGGGTCTACCTGTTTTAGTAAATATGAGTCTTACTATCAGCCTTTTCCCATTGATTCTACATTTAAAAGTTCCTGATGGGACACGACTTTAAGTTTTGAAGTAACTACTCTATATAAATCGGCTTTAGGTACTTAAAAATTGAAGTCAAGTTAAAAATACATTGAAGAAAAATAAAGCGAATACTTTGCAAATGCAAAGCAAATACAAATTTAAAATAAAGCAAATACAAAGCAATTGGGAAAGTTAAAAGCTCTTTTAATGTTAAAAAATGTGAAATATAAATTATTCATTAGAAGATAGAAAGATGAAATTATTTTTTCGACTCTTTGGCAAACCCTATGTGTTGAATCAAAGTACTTGTTTAATATATGTTACAATATAATTCAGAATAATACAAAACAGTAATAAAGCAGTAAATACTTCAAATAAGTACAATAAAAATTGAAACAATGTGTACGTGAAAAATAAACATCCAAATAGTGAAAATTATGGATTTAAAATTCATGTTAATTTAAATTTAAATTCCATCAACTTAAGGGTAAAAAAATACACTGAAATAAATCAATTCATACTCTAATTAACAATGTCAATACAGTTCAAGTAAAAAAATCACATTTGTATAATGTATGAAATCTAAGTAAAGTATGTGTATGAGAATTTAAAATTTTTAAATTAATTTTCATTGGATGTAATTGCTTAATTTTATATTATATAGCGCTATTTTCTTCAAATACTGTTTTTCAAGTATTTACATATTGTCTAAAAGTACATATTAAATTTTATAAAAATTACTAAAAATCGTTACTAATCTATAATTTGTTCGTGAAATTATAAAGCATACAAAGTTTGATCGTGATATTTTTTAATTATAAAAAAAGTAATGTTATTTCGTTTTAAATTTCAAAATAACTAATAAATAATAATGTACTATTGTGTACCTAAAGAGTTTTTTCAATAGCTCAAAGACCTTCATCGGGTATTTTTCGAAAAAAAAAACAATAAATCCACATCTGGCGAAATTGGGAGAACACCCATGCAATTTCGCTGTCGTAAATCCATACCAATAATAATTATTTCACGAGACTCATTGTGTGAACCGTTTTAGAAATGGATTAGTAATAAAGTCGTGACGTTTATAATTTGCCTATTCATATCCCTTGTTTGTTTTCCAAATCACATTACACGGCCTAGAACATTGTTCAGCGCGAATTGAAACATCAACTCGGGCCGACGGAAAACGAATTAAGTTTTTTAACGTTTCAATGTTCACGACAAAAGTTTGACGGTTTGATTTCTAAGCTAGGGTGTGCGGAATGAATGGTTGTGCGTGTTTATCTCATTGGATATGGGGATTTTAAAAACGCGTGTCTTTTAGTTGAAGGGATGAAGAATGGCGATTATCAATGCATTCAAATTACTCCATATTTATCGCAATATTCGTATAAAGATATTACAATAATTGTATTGGTATATGAATGAAAACATCTGGAGGATATAGCTATATTCCTGATGACTTTGAAGAAAACGCCTGAAATATTATTATCTATCATTGGAACCGTAACTGTTCATAATATTTTTCCTTGTTTTTCTTCTAACCTCTCCAACTTTATCTACCCTTGTTCTTTCACATTCCTTGTTTTCATCAATTTACAGTTATTTTCATCTTGTAATGTATATATATGTTTAATGTTACTAAACGTCGTAATTTATATATTTTTTAAATGATACTTTGGTACAAGCACGATCAGCTCTTTAATTAAAAATAGCATTTGAAGACTGCAACCTTTGAAAAATATATAATTTTCATTATAAAAAATATAGCTTGTATTTACACCACTAACTATGTAAGTTTCATTTCATTTCACACGATTGGTTTGAAAATCACAGATGTTTTAGTGAAAACATGATTTTCAGATGTGAAATGAAATAAGACTCAATTAGTGATATAACACAAGTGTTTAATTTTTAATTATCATCACGTCATTCCACAAAGTTAATGCCGAATCATTAAATAATGTAGCATAACTTTCTGTTTTTCATTGATTAAGAGATATTGTTTCTTGTTGCCGCCATTGTTGTTATTTTTATACAAAAAGTAAAAATAAATATTTGCCATTGTTAAAATATACATTTGTTTTTGATGAATCAAAAGTTGTGCGCCAAAAATATTTTATGTATTCTATAACTGCCTAGTCGTACGTGAAAAGATGTGATGGCGATGCGGAAAATACACCAGCAACCTTGTAGTAATCGGGGTCAACTCTTTTAAACTGACGCAGTTGGGCATTCTGCAGCTTTAATTGAAAAAAAAACATACACAGGGGTTTTAAGTAGTCGAAGTGCGGGATGAGATTTTCATATTGAAATTGCATATTACCTAGCTTGAAGCAGACTCTTTTAAGCTAGTGTTTTAGTTTTTTACCACGTTAGATCGTCAATTTATTTAACTCAAAGATGTATTAAAAAGAGAATTTTTAAAATTATTCAACAGTGAATGATTGTTCCGCTAGCACAAATTTTCATTTATTTATTTTATTTAATAAATACGAATATTTATTTTCTAATTTTATACTCATTGTAGCTTGGATTTTTCTTATATCAACCCTAAAAAACGAAAAATGTTATAAGAAAATTAAATGTTTTTATTCATTCTATTTACGTAGTTACTTTATATATTATTTATCCGATAAATTTGTAATACGTATACATCATGGTTAGCGCTGAGACTACCTTTGTGAAAGTTTGGTCAGGTTCGATTCCTATGAAGGTAAATATTACTGATTTTATTAAATTATTCCCTGGACTATTTACCTGACGGTTAGGGCTGATCACCTTGCCTCCATGTATTTAACGATTAAAATAACACTCCTTACATATGATGCAGTGCCTTATGCACCATTGCTGATAAAAAGGTATGAATTTAAAATGGCATTTGTTAATATTTTTATAAATATATGATATAGATATTGCGACAAATGGCTCAAAAATCCCTGCCTCATTTTAAGTAAAATGGTCACATTTACGTCTGATTTGATTAAAAACATAACTAGAAGCATGAATTACGGTTGTCGGAGGTACAATGACTGGCACACAACGCAAGGTGTTTGTGTTTGAGCGGACAGGCCGTTTAATTACGATTTACTGTATATCATTGTCTTTCTCGCGCCTCTTAATGGGCACAAGGCTAATTACGTAGCTGGGTACTGACTCAAATTTAACGCATTCAATCCCCTAAATGACAAGTTTAATTGTTTGATGTTAACTACCGGTTTTATTACGGACATTAAGCCGTTTCATTTATCGGCACTATCAGAAGATCTTCGTTCCGTGTAGGTATGTATATTGAGATTTCAAAAAATTTAAAAAAAAATGAGAGAAGAACTCAACTGGTTACCTATAAAAAAGAGTATAAAAATACATAAAGTACATATACATATACATAATACATATACATAAAGTATAATATTTTTATTTATATACAACATTTTGAGTGTGTCCAAATACTTGTTCACAAATCTGGATTATCTCCAGTTATAGGAGTTATTTTTCATGTTATTTTTTGACATCTCATCAAAGATGAAGAAGAATATGGAAGTCAACCCATTATTGGCAACCACACAACTCAAATTCTTAGAAAATCTATATATAATTTTCAATATTGGATAGTATTGGTGAATGTTACACGTGTGTAAAGTGATCACTTAAACCAGCCTATGACGGTCGTCAGCCCCGTAAATGCCCAGACTTCCATATTCTTCTTTATTTATATATATTTTTAAGGATAAAGTAGGATATACTAGAAATAACGATAAAATAAGATTGCCAATTAGAAATAAACAGAGTCTCAAAATTGTATAATGTACAAGGGTTTGAAAATACCTGGATATGAAGATTGAAAAGAATTGACAAATAAATGTTTTGTATTCTGTAAGAAGATGTAAACATACAATATATATTATGTATGTAAAGCTAATAAATTTTAAAGTTGTGCCCTTGGAACGTTGAAGGATGAAGAGGGGGTAAAAGCTGTTTCAGTGAGAACATGGACCACAGGGGGTAGGCTTTTAATAGAGAGGGTGGAGATTTTATGAAACTATGGTATTTATCAGCTAAAATTTAAATTTAAAATGGATAGATATAACCACAATATGACTGCCCAATCAATAAATGATATCGATGTTTTTTGAATGATAAATAACATATAATCACTTTTAATTAATTAAAATACTGGACACTTTATCGATGCAAAGTTCAAATAACATTTTTTGTAGTTTTTAAGCTTTTCAGTATTGAGCGCACGTTAATTCAATTACTATCCGAGTTTGAACAAAACACGTACGGAATGCTTACAAAACATGAGTCTAGTAAAGCAGAATCACGTTATAATAATTTACCGCCCAGGACAATATAATTAGTTGGTGTTTATTATTACATCTGACCTATACCGAACTAAATGAAGAACATATTGATTATACAATATTACATTATTAACAATGGAAACCAGGCGATTCATTCGATATTGAACTGAGATAAGATAAGCACGTTTTTAGAGTTATTTTCTGTGTGTCATATTCATTCACGTGAACAAGTCAAGGCTTTTATGGCGATTATTTCATATAAATTAACTCACTATCCCATTGCATTAAATTTTCTAGGAATAATTTTGCATCATCTGTGAATTTCTTAACTTAAAAATCAATTTGTAGGATTTTGCCCAATAAATGCTCAAGTATGTACTGGTGTAAAAAAAAAAACAAATAAAATTACAATAAATTTTAACATGTGACTTACTCATAAAATCTTAAAAATCGTCAATTTTCAATTGTGCATGTTTTTGGAATGCCCATAAAATGTATTACATCCCAGCAAAAGCGGAATATTTTTGATTTAATATTTACCCGCTACAGGGCAGAAAGTGTTGTTTTTGCATTATGAAGAAAAGGTATTGTTTAATATTTTTTTAAATATCCTAAATATTTTTCAAATTGAAAAAAAACATTCTGGTTTTACCTAAAAAGATCTGTTGCTCAATAAAAAGTTCAATAAGTGGCTTGATATTCATATTTAATAAATTCGATTATATTTTTAAACTTTAAAAACGATCTCCTGAAAAAACAAGTTACTTGATATATGACGTTTTTGAAAGGAGTGAGCGATATATTTCGTGATTGTAACCACATGGGTAGAATGGTAAATGTTACACTATGTAAAGTGATCACTTAGCCTGCCTATGACGGGTAATAAGCACCGTATATATTTTTTTAAATACGTTTATTTAAATCACAATTTATACAAATTTAGATTTTTTTTGCAGAGACCCACCAAGCCGCCTTGTGTGTCTTGTCGGTGGAGTAAATACCAAGACTTCCATATTCTTCTTCGTCTAAATGGGTATGTTAACATATAAAAATATCTCTCAAGTGTAGAAACCCATTCGTGAACATGGATTTGAATACACCCAAAAAAAAAATTTAAACTACAATATTTTAGTGTCTTTTTTAAATAAGTGCAATAAATTATTTTTGTGTATTATAAATACGTGCCTTAATGACATACATAGTAGGTATGCACATATGTTATAAAAAATTGCTGTCCTATAGACTTATAATAAAGCACTTTTTGTAAAATAAATACAATCATAATTATTTTCGTAACAAAGGAAGCTCTTGTTTATCCAGCTTTAATCGCGTTGGATATCTTTATCAGAGCTTTCATGTGTTAAAACATGTATTATCCTTAGTTGAATACAACAGATAAAGGAAGTATGCAAGGATCGTTATTTCATCGGAATACTAAGAATAAGAATACAAATATTAAAAGCTTATTTAGAAGAAAAAATAACACTGCTTATATATTTTTTTTTAATATTTTGATGTATCATAAATGATTAAAAAACACAAGAAAAAATTAAAAACTAAGAGTATTAACATATATTGATGTATCGCATAACGAACTTAATTCTTTCCAGGAGCAAGTCCGTTATATGAAGCGCGTTTTCCAAAAAAATATATGTTGAAAAATACTCAATCGGTAGAATAAAACATGATACTTTAATATTATTTATTGATTCGGCATTAACTTTGTAGAATGACAAAAAAATCAAATAAATAAAATTCATTAAAGTGGTATATTTAAGTGTTTAATTAAAAAAATGATAGTTTAACATAATATTGATACTCATGTTTTAAAATATTTTTTGGTCAGACTCAGGTTTAAAAGAATTATTGAGGCTTACAGGGTCAATTTCTACTAATCTATCCTTTACTCCTTGTTTGCTGACTTCATGAAAATTTCCCCCCATTTAATCAGGATTTCCTTTGTGGTAGCAGTTGAGAGTGATTGATTTGGTTGCTCCATCTCGTCGTCAGATCTCTTTAAGCTTCCCTTTGAGCTTCAACTTACAAGGACATTTTTTTGTTGATGTACTAGAAGTGCTCGGAACTCTTTAGTTGTCATCTCTTCTCGGTATTATTCAATTAACTTCTCCACCAAACTTAGAGCGTTCGAACGACAAGATAAAATACAATAGAGTCCGTTGTATGTAGAGCGAAGTTCGTTGTTTGAGTCCCGTATTGGACGAGCAGAAAGTTCCATATTTGTAGCATTCGCTTTGCAAAACGTTCGTTATGCGAGGCATCGCTGCAGATCTAAACTCTTCAAAAGTGATTGTTCATTCCAATTAATTTTTCGAATGGAAGGGGTATAAGCCGAAAGCGATAAAAATAATTAAGTATTAATTATTACATTTTTAATTCAAACCAGAAATATGTGTTCGTATTAATTTTTTTGATGAGCGTCATACTATTCTGGATTTTATATGGTACGTTCTAATACACCAACGTTAGGATAAAGCGCATATATTTATGTAGGCACAATAAATAACGATCACACCTACCAATCAAATAAAACATTAACACTGAATATATTTTACACTTAATGATTATAATTATTCGCTTACGTTCAAGGTAAAGCTTTTATTTTTTTATTAATAAATAAATATCCACATTTGTATATTAACATAAAAGGTGATTCTGATTTTAAAGCGACTTTTTTCTTGAATTTTTTTTCGTTTTATGAACATAAAAGTATAGAATTAACGACTTGATAAATATGTCAATAACCATATAATTGCGCATGCGAGATGCAACAAATTCTTCCTTGGCTGGGTCAATATATATTTGTAATTATATGTCTGCTTATTTATTGCTAATTTAACTAACGCGAGTGAACTGAAAGATAATTACAGTATCAAAAAATTATTATTGTTTTTTTTTTTATAAACAAATAGCTAAAATCTATATAACATAGAGTCACGATACAAAAAAACACTTATTGGTACAATATTTGAGTACTGAGTCACTCTCTAGAGTACTGCTAAAGTTTAGGGAGGAATTTCACTTTCCAAATATTTTTTCAAACTAAAATTACTTTTATAATCAATCAGTTGAAACAATCAAGAAATTAATTTTAATTCGGATGCGTTTACTGAACTAAACATAAAATAATAGATTTTTGCGGGGAGTGTATACACACACACACACACACACACACACACACACACACACACACACACACACACACACATACGAATTTGTATGTGTGTGTGTGTTTCTGATTTTTGTCTGAATAGGATACTGAATCGCATTGACACACTGTTATCTTGTTTGTCACTTACATAAAAGCAAGGTGGTCGAAATTGCCCTTAAGATGTCAGTCCTTGGTAATAATTTGAATAAATGTTAAAATGAAATATTTCTAATACTTATTTTGACCCCCTCTGGGAATCGAACCCAAGTCTAACTCCTATACGGTAGCTTAACGCGCCAACCATTACGTTTTGAATACTACATACTATATATGTATATATTAAACTTTTATAAAGTGTCATTCCATATGTTGTAATGTTAGCCAGGCTTCTGATAATAATAACTTTGCAACTGCGATGCGCATGCGCGTCACACAGAGAGAGGAAACACATGCATTAAAAAAGCGCATGAAATCATTGTGACGTTAATCTAGATAAACATTTTATCATGATCATCTTGCACAAAGTTGTTCCAAAGGTTTCAACAAAACCTGGAATAGAGCGAAGACGGGCGCCCACAGGTCAAGGAATTGAACCTAGAATTAAAAGCAACTTGTACACATTCGCATACGGTGGGTACACTCGGGTCTGGTTATTCAATTTGTGTTTTTGCTATCAGTAAAATTAACGCGATCCATAAAAAATTATCTGCTTGACTTTTTATAAAATATTGTTTTTCAGATTAATGCAATGATTACGAATGCTATACATTTCAAAACTTTTTTTTTAAAGAGTGTTTTAATTTTTACATTTAGTTTTAAATCAGAAAACAACAACAAAAAGTCTTGGCTGATGATTTTCCATTGCCTCATTGTAGTAATTTCTTTATATATTCTGCACAACTCCCATTATGTTCCTGATTAGACAACAAATTTGATTTTTAAATAATTAAACTCTCCGTATCATTCATTGTTTACTTTGCGTAATACCACATTTATAAACACTTCGTAACTACCTTTTATTATTTTAAATACCTAGATGGAATGATTATTTCGAAACCGGTAGTCACGAATAAGTTTATTAAAGTGGTATTACACAAAGAAAACAATGAATGATGAGGATAATGTTTTATTACCATACTACAAAGTTATCAATATTTATTAATATACAAAATTTATTAATAAATATGCCATCTGTTGATAAAGGTCATCATTTACTAAAAGTTCTTTTAAATCTGTAAGATGACTCCATAATTCAGTGAATATATGTTATGGTAAAGGTGCATTCATAGTTTTAAGGTTTTTTTTTACTGAATGTTTTACAATTTGTGTTGTATGAGTATAAATAAACTCACATAATTCTAGATACTCTGTTGCGTGATTTCCGTACTACCTACACTGATGTTTTCTTAAAAACTATTTGTCGTTGATCTGACAACAACTTGAAAAACTAGCCCCGTCCTAAGACCGCGGCCTATGACCCATGTGTCGCTGTGAGCAGTGCTCAGTGCTCAAGTCTGGCAATTAATATTGCACAATTCCGTCGCGCTATAAATTATCCAACGTACACCACATTACATCGATCCGAATCAAATGCATCCACCCCTGTTGTATCAATTAAAAATAGTTTTGATAAAAAATGTGGGAAAACGAACTGATCATAAATGTCACAAAAAAATTGAGGATCATATTTTAAACTTTGAATTTTATTTAACCATATTTTTAAATATTCCTTTAATTTATACATATATGCATATTGACGAAGAAGAAGAAACTAAGATATTTATTCATTGTTCGCAATCTAAGTTCAATATCTCTAAATTTGTGTATTTGATTTAAACTCTGGATTTGATCACAGAAGCAAAGTTCTCTCTTCTTTTGCCAAGTAAATATTAATATTCGGGCATTTACATAATTAACGATTTGTCATGAGATGGTTATACTATTCATTTATACACCGTGAAATATTTACCATGATTTAACATCGATACCACATGATATATGGAAGTATATTTTTTTATTATTATTAAAATAGATTCTTATTTGAGTTTGACACCCTCATCTGTGAAATTTCAATATGAAGTAAATGTAGCAAAATTGTAATGATAAGAAACTTACCAAATTATGTCATTTGAAAGCAAACCCTGAATGTTATATTTATTCAAAAATATTTAAAATACATCCCCATTACGTAGCTTGTACACAGACAACAATTTTTTTAATTTAATTATTCTTTTCATAGCACTTGAAATTTCAAAAAACTTTTAGCAATAATTATAAATTGTTATTATCTGTTTGTATTCTATAATAAAAAGAAAATGCTTAATCGAATTAGCCATAATTAAAGTTGAAATTTGAGTCATTATTAGCCAAAGATATGAATATACTTTCTTACATTATTGGTTTAAAAAAATCTGAAGGCTGAAAATAATTTTATCTGAATTTTGAATATATTAAATTATATAAATGTTATAACTATACTTTTATAAAAATTGATGAATTATAATTTTTTTGTTAAATATTTATTATAAAAGGCTTTGACGAGATCATCCCTTACCCGAAGTCTGAAAAGAATTTTAGATTAAACACCCATAATTTATTTTGAAATAAAACAAAGTGATTTTATTAATTGTCACTTAGTGGTAAAATCTACACATTTTCAATTGAAATTTTACTTAGTAAATACCACTTTTTCTTAAAATCGATTGTAACACGTGTTTTGATGCATTCCGCATCATTTTCAAACACCGCATGGTGTTCAGTTATGCTAAGTAAAACTTAAATAAAATAAAAACAAACCGAGTTTAAAAAATAGAACTTAATTTTAGTGTTTTGTTAAATTCTTAATGTGAGGCCATAGATTCATTTCAAGGTATAGTGATTTTTCATATGGCACAAAGAAAGAAGAAATGGCTTAATTAATCTAAGCGTCGGTCGGGTAATCAGAAAAAACGTAAAATCGGTAACGCCTCCGAATTAAGGTATCGTGCTTTTGATTACAATCTCTAGTAATAACGACTAATAGAGCACGTTCTTGGGTCGAAGTGAGAAATTTGTATTAAAATCTCCTCGATGAAAAAATATTTATACTAATTTAATTTATATATCGATCCCAAATATGATACGGTTTTGTGATTCCTCCGACGTGTTTTACCCATTACGTGACTTTTATCTGGATCCATGTAAAGAAAATCTATCAATTCTTTCCCCTAATATAAAGACACTTAATAAAAATATAATCGATCTATGAAGATAGTATGTTTTGGGTTAAAAGATTAGCAGCGCACTTTTTTACTTATATTTTTCTGAGCTTTATTTGGACCGATATCTAATCGGACCTTTCGAAGGTATTGAATTTTTACGTTCACGATCGGCGCTCTTTATGTTATTCTGAAAACAATAATTACGGTATTTAATTACTGTGATTTTTGTATTACTATGGGTGTTACTATTAAGCACACTCGGTCTTAATTAAGACGACACCGTGTTTACGAAATAGATTCGTTCGTTCCCGCCCGATTTACGTTTCTCGTGCTTTCCGCAGGTGCGTATACCGCTCGTATAATTGTGTCGGTTTTACTTAATATTAATTGCATTTTCCAGTACGCACTTTGTATCAATTATTCAAGATTATATCAAAAACGTAGTAAAATTACATGGGCAATAAAGAGCAAACATTGAATTATTTTTAATGCCTAAAATTTAGGGTAATTACTATTAAGGGTTATTAGTTGGGGCGTAAACTAACAATTTAAATATATTAACAGCTCTAATTCTTACAGTTTTTGATATGCATATGTAATACGTTTTTATAACACTGAGTACATGCCAGTTCTTTACAGAGGTAAACAGAGGTAATAAAATCACACACAATTTCATTTTATTGAATTTAATCAACATAGCTTTGGGCATAAGTTATAAAAAAAATTACGTAGAACTTTTAATTAATTCATATGCTCGATTATGCTTAGTTATCTTCGGCTTCTATTTCCTTAGCTATGCACTCGCTTATTTCTAATTTATTTGTTCTACACGTCACAAACCATCGTAAAGTACCTTTTTTTATATTATATCTTTAAACCTTATTGCAGCTTTGCAGCACTATATATATTCCACCATTTGGACATGTATCACTCAACGTTTTGCCATAAAATTGTTTTCTACTACATTTAGTCTACTCTCATCCTTCTTTTAGTAACCCCATGAATTATTTATACATATCGCTCACTCCTTTCAACAACGTCATAAATTAATAAATAAAATATTTTTCAGGAGGTCGTTTTTAAAGATTAAAAATATAATACAATGTATTAAAAATAAATATCAAGTCACTTATTGAACTTTTTACTGTGCAACGGATCTTTTTAGGTAAAACCTGACTGTTTTTTTCCATTCGAAAAATATTTAGTACATGTAGAAAAAATCATTAAACATTACCTTTTCTTCAAAATGCAAAAACAACACTTTCTGGCCTGTAGCGGGTAAATATTTAGTAAAAAATATGCCGCTTTTGCTGGGATATATAACATCTTCTGGACATTCCGAAAACATGCACAACTGAAAATCTACGATTTTTTTATATATGACGTTGTTGAAAGGAGTGAGCGATATGATAATTAGTACCAATCATTCATATGATTTTCTTTTTTTCAAGTCTATAAAGGTTATTAAAAATAATATTAATATTTAAAAATTTTCAAGTCTAAAAAAATACCTATTATATGGTATATTCATTCGGTTCCATCTTCTTCGTATTAACAGAGTTAGACTGTACTTCAATTATAATTGTGAATTCCTTAAATCAGTGGCAAAATTCAGAAGTGCAGTGATATCAGCTACAGAGAATTAAACACTTAATCAATTTATACCTGCAAGCAATCAAATTGTATACAAACCAGTTAAGCGTATATCATTTGCAGTTACTCATCAGTACTGCAACATTGGAAATAACAAATGAATGTACATTCTGGAGAAAAATCATATTTTCTCATACATCAGGCACTAAAGTGGCGCTGACGCCGTTTTTCAAAACGTAAAGTGCATTCTCACGACTGACTAGTGCATTCTCCAAAGTCAAATTTGAATGCTAAGAAATGTATAGCGAGCGTGGAGGCCCAACTATGCGAGAGGAGCTCTAAAACCAGTAAGCTTGTTTGTAAAAAGGTGATGTTTCAACCCTAGGACGTAGATTTAAGTTAAAGGTTATGCCAACATTTTTTGTTTACTTGGCTTGAATTTGTCGAGGCCTCCGGATGGATTTGAGAGCCCTGCACGTATCGCTTCGGCTATGGCAACCGTTAATTACTGATTCGTTCCATATTGTGCGCAATGAAGAGCTGGAGGTACCATCTGAGGTCAAAGTTTATGATTCGGTGCTAAGCAAAGGCGAGGGGAAGAAGACTTCTCCCAGCGATGGACCAAAACCAGAGGCGCCGATGCGGTCAAGCAACTACCAAAGCATAGTAGAATTTGAAAAAAATGTCGAATTTTATCTTTTTTTAACTTTTATGACGAATATTTTTGCTTTGATTATACTTTTTTTTTCATTTATATTTTGTTATGTATTGTTTTAAAGACGGTGTCCACGATTAGAAATGTTAAGTTTAGAGCAAGTTGCTGTTACGTTTAATAGATGGCGATGCAATTGCTGTTAAAAGCTTTATTTTATTTATCTTTTTTAAGTATATGAAAAAACACGTGCGTATTTGAATAGGACGTTGAGTCCTAATTTCAAAACAATTTGCAAATACGTTTAGAAGATTTTTAATTAATGAACATTTTTATTTGCATGAATGAGAATAGCAGCAATATCTAAGGAACTCCGGATTGCATACCAATACTCGCGCAAGCTTGTGCAAACCACCGCAAAGGTTTACGAGTCATATACACATATATCCTGTATCGTATGTATACCAAACGGTATACAGAAAAATACTCTCGCTGAAATAGAATTCAGGAGATCTTTAGTAACTTAACTAAAAAAAAATTAAGGTACAAAGTTTTCATATAATACGGTATGGTAAAAAATTTGTACGATCTTTTTCACTTTCTAACTTATTTGCGTACCACATTATACCATGTTTTTTAACTAACTAACTATGTAACTAACCATCACGCTGCTTCCCCGCAGGGGTAGGCAGAGAGAAAAGAACGCCACACCACTCTGTCTTTGCAAACATTCGTCGCCTCTTCCACGTTCATGCATCTCCTCATACATACCCGCCGATTGTTACACCGATTTTTTTTAAATGTGATTTTTTTTATTAAGGTGTTAGTTCAATAATAAAAATAATTTATTATTGAACTAATGAAACGTAATATCTTACGAATGTAAAAAGAAGAAAAAAATGTCCGCCTATGGCTGCGTTGAAAGCAATAATACATGATGCAGATTAAGAGATTTGGAGGTTCATTGTGATAGAGATAGGGTTTTTATATCTCTATCTACAAAACCATTTGCAGGGAAGCAAAATAATAGTCGGGCGATCTATCAACTCTTAACCATGTCGACACCTCTTTCCGGAAAACATATCTTAGCGTTGAGTATAAAGTACATTGTACTCAAAGCTAAGAGTTGCTTAGAGGCTATATATATATATATATATATATATATATATATATATATATATATATATATATATATATATATATATATATATATATTTATATATATATATATATATATGTATATATATATATATATATATATATATATATATATATATATATATATATATATATATATATATATATATATATATATATATATATATATATATATAAATATAAATATATATATATATATATATATATATATATATATATATATATATATATATATATATATATATATATATATATATATATATATATATATATATATATATATAAATATATATATAAATATATAAATATATAAATATATATATATATATATATATATATATATATATATATATATATATATATATATATATATATATATATATATGTTTATATATATATATAAACATATATATATATATATATATATAAATATATATATATATATATATATATATATATTTATGTTTATATATATATATATATATATATATATATATATATATATATATATATATATATATATATATATATATATATATATATATATATATATATATATATATTTATATAAATATATATATATATATATATATATATATATATATATATATATATATTTATATATATTAATAAAACCCTTATCCGCACCCCAATAGGAGTGCGGTGCATAGGGCACTGTGTCATGTAAACGCAGTGTTATCTTTATCGTTTATTCTTGATTGAAGGAAAGGTGATTAGCCCTCCGCTTCAGGTAATTTTGAATAAATATTATAGTGGAAAAATCACTTATATTTATTTAACCCCCCGTGGGAATCGAACCCGGTACCTCCAGAATGGTAACCGAGCGTGCTGAACATTACACTACGGAAGCGCAGGACTGAATGCCTATCCTTCGTGTAACACAAATGAAACTGTACGATCAAGATAACACTGCTTCTGCACGATGCAGTGTTTCATTGGGTACAAATAAGAGTTATAATTATTCAATTTTAACGTCGATCGGCTTTGAAGCCAACAGCTTCTTCCTCAAAACTCTTAAAATTAATTTTTTTCAATTCAACTTTTACAATGCAAAATATCAAGATTAAGATAGATCTATAAGTGCAGTGTAAATCCACTGGTAAGACTTATAAAAAAAAATTTTTTTTGAAGAATTTTAAATAATCAATGTATTAATCCCCTTTAAGTAGTTTGTTACGAAAATTGTCCTATTAAAATTATCCCAAATTATAATAATTTTTGCTTATAACAATAAAAATATTAACATACTCAAGTATTTTTTTGTGATATTAAATGATATTTTCTCACGATGAATGCACACGTAGACATGTGTACATTATTGTGCAAAATACTTTAAAGGACACATTCAGCAATAAGATAAGAACAGTTATTTAATGCACGTACACGCACCAACGTAAATTATCGTCGTGAACGCACAATCTCAAGTATTGTACAATGCACAATAACAAATATTTCCATTCGAGAGAACTAATTAGGTCACCATTAGTTTTTTTTATTGTGCCGGGCGATTTTCCATTGAGTCGCGACCCAAACAAACAAAAAAAGTTACTTCACACGTACAGGATTCGGTTTTCACGTATTGCGTGATTACAATGGATCAGGTCGGCAAAAAGGGAAAATGCAGTACAATGCAGCGGGGAAGGTTCGTGACCCGCCTATACTGAATACTACAGGCAATTTAAACTTGCGTCTAATCTCGCATAATTATGTTCCCGTTCCGTTCTAACTATGCATTGTTTATTTTGCATAATAAAATTATTTTATCCGTGCATACTGCGCCTTTTTATAACATCATAACACACAATGCATTTCTGACAAAACACCTAGAGGAATCCCGGGCAGAGCAAACAAGTAGAAGAAAAAGCATTTATAAACGGCTTAAATATGTTTCTTGAATGTTTTTCGCAGATACTTTGTGGCACATTTTATAAACTTTGTAAAATTAAACAACTTTTTTATAACCACTTTTTATTTTTAGTAGACTTTAACCTGCCGGTTTCAACAAGAACCTTGTCATCATCAGGGTTTATTAAATTCTTAAACATTAAAAACATTTAAATACTCATAATTAATTACATTCTCCTACCAAAAACCTCCACACACTCAGTAATAAATCTAATAATAATGCTCTTTATTTCATTCACTATCGTATATTACTGTTACCTACTATTAGGTAAAATTTTGATGATCCTACAATTGTGAGACGCCTGTATTTAATTTAATTTATATTCTCATTTTATTACCGAATTACTTATGTGTATTATGTAATTTACGGAGTGTGTGGAAGTTTTTGGTAAGGGAATGTAATTAATTATGAGTATTTTAATGTTTTATGTTTTACAATTTAATAAACCCTCATGACGACAAGGTTCTTGTCGAAACCAGTAAGTTAAAGAGTACTAATAATAAAAAAGTGGTTAAAACAAAGTTGTTTAATTTATAAACGCTTTAATATGTACTTAAATCACTTATTTATTTTTTCTGATATTTTACACATTCGTCGATATACAACTAGAAGACATAAGAAATGTGGTAATAAAATGAAAATAATAATATAAATAAAATAAAATAAAGGCGTCTTACAATTGTAGCGTCATCATAATTATACCTAATAGCAGGTAACAGTAATATACGTTAGTGAATGAAATAAAGAGCATTATTAAATCATACTTTTAATTGTTACTACTCAGTTAATACTCAGTTTAAAGGACCACATAATAATTATAAGTTTAAAATAAATAGAAAGATATGTTAGACGCTTGATACAAATCCTTGGGACACCATATTTTAATATAATATATGTAACAATGAAAATAAAATATCAATAAAAATTCATACATTATTAATACCTATAGAATGTTGATTTTTGTATTAAATAAATCAAGCATGTAATAAATAATCACAAATTCATGCATATACGAGTGCGTAGAAACCGAGTCGAAAATGGTAGCTATTATTCTATATTACTTTTTGTCATCTCATCAAAGATGAAGAAGAATATGACGATTGACGACCGTCATAGGCTGGTTTAATGTCACTGTAACATTCACTAATTCTACCCATTATTGACAACCACACTACTAAAATTCTTGGAACTTCTACATATATGAACTAATTTTGAAACATTGTTATTGAACCACTAGAACTTCACTAGAGATATCTATTGGTGAGATGAAATAAGCTTTTTAAGTAGCAGAAACTCTTTCATTAGTATGTGAGGTCCGAATCCTGGATATTATATATAATTCTTTTTTTCGGATATATATATATTCCCTCTACCCCATCTTCCCCTATATTCTCCTGGCAGTTGCCCCAAGTTTGAAATATTACAGATTGGTGGAAATTAATAGAAATAATCTCAAAGGATGATTCGAGTGGTATGAGCAGGTTACCAGCAGAGTAGATGATCTCGCGAGCGTGGTGTTCGGCCCGTTCCGTTATACGCGCGGTATCGAATCATTCACTGTCTTTAAACAGGAATGCTAGAATTCGCGCAATGATAACTACTCTTTATTGAACATTTTCGCTACCATATTTTTTTTTATAAATAATTATTACTAGGCACCAGATTATTCGCCCTATGGATAATATATCAATATATGTATGTGTATATTAGGTGTCTCCACTTACCACTAAACATTTAACGATTTTATACGAAAAAAGTTTGTCGGGTTGTGGTCCAGTGGTTAGTGTAGAGGACTCAAAAAATTCTAAGTTTCTCGGTTCAAACCCAATCTACCATAATTTGATATCTATTTCTAATAATGAGCCGCTTATGCTCACAAAATAGTATGAAATTGAAATATTTGTGTTAACTTCTCACACTATTTCATAAATACCGCTTCTATCTAATATGTTTATTAACCTATAAATACACCTAAATATATTTTTGTTCGTTAGTTTTAATTTGTACCAGAAGATGAAAACATCTGTCATTTTCGAAACTAGTCGTAAACAAAATGAAACTCATTAAAGTGGTATATTCAAGTATAAATAAATTATTAAAAATATGAATCAGGTAATGGTAGAGTTCGGTCGGACCTAGAAATCTGATCTGCGATACTAACCTAACACCAGGACCAACTTTTACAAAGCAAGTCAGCAAGCGCTCAGACTGCACATCGAAAGAGATCGCCGTGCAAATATGTATTACATAAGGAAGTCACTGCCAGCGACGCGTGGCGCACGCTCTTCGAGTCGGATATAGTTCAAGTAACACTGAAAACGAGAGCACACACTGTTACGCAACACTCGCTAATGTTACACTGCACATTGTAATGTCAATCAGTACAATGGGTGGTAGCCAAGGCAAGGCCGCGAGCCGATTCTCACGGACTACCCGGTACTTTTGTTAACAACGGTATTCTACTTTTGTTTTCTTACGATTGTGCCAGATTTGTTTTTCAATGGTTCAAACTGCATTAACTGCATATTAGACGTAATTTTTACTTGTACGTTGGTTACTTCCTAATTTGCATTCAGTCTAAAATGAATACAAACTAAAAAAAAAAAGTATTTTAATGTTTTTGAATTAATATAAACCCTGATGATTGCAAGGTTCTTGTTGAAACCTGTAGGTTAAATTGCATTAATAAAAAAGTGGTTATAACAAAGTTATTTCATTTTATAAAGTTTAAAAAAATGTGTATTCTTTTTTGACATCTCAACGTAGATGAAGAAGAATATGGAAGTCTGGGCATTTACGGGGCTTACGACCGTAATATGCTGGTTTGAGTGATCACATGACGATTCGTGTAACATTCACCAATTCTACCCATGACTGACAACAAGTTGATGATTGAAAACTTGTTGTTTATTCACATACAGAATATAATTATTTTTCAATATACATATAATATAATTATTTTTTTAATACACTACTCAAATTCTTGGAACTTCTATAAATAGCTTTTTATTGAGCAGAAAAATATGAACGAAGATTATGAAAAATAACTCCTATAATCGGATATAATCCAGATTTGTGAACAAGTATTTGGACAATATTATAAAAAATCATCC